>NC_083462.1:16403861-16428861 GCF_030014155.1 Tachysurus vachellii | reverse complement strand
TGATATCATAGACTTTTCATGTATCATGATATCAAGAGCTTTTAAATTTCCTAAAAAAAGAGTTTTTTTTAAACTGTTTTTTTTTTTTTTTTAGTGATTAAATCTGTAAACGTTTGCATTGGAGTAGAACATCAGCATAATAACGAGAGACTTTCTTTTAATACATAAACTGAGTTCATCCCTTTATTTAAACTGCTTTAAAGGAGAAGAAAAAGAAACATTACAATAAAGACAAATAAATTCATTTATTTACTTTAATCCTCTGCTTTTAGTTAAATTTTTTTAAAATGACAAACATATATATATATATCATCGAATATATATAAAGTTGAATATTTCAATTGTGAATAAGTGTGTGATGTTCAATGAAGAATGAATTGTGAGAAAATGATGATATAAAACATTAGATCAGTGTATCAGAGAGTAGAACCCAGTTCACTGAAGAACCCTTGTATACTATTGTGTGTATGTGTATGTATGTACTGTATGTGTGTGTATGTGTGTGTGTATATACATGTGTGTGTGTGTGGGTGTATATGTGTGTGTGTATGTGTATATATGTGTGTGTGTGTGTGTATGTGTGTGTCTGTGTATATGTGTGTGTGTCTGTTTGTGTATGTGTGTGTATGTGTATATATATGTGTGTGTCTGTGTGTGTATGTATATATGTGTGTGTGTGTATATGTGTTGAATATAAACAGAATCATCTGATGTTTGTGTTTATGTTCAGCCCAAACTGAAGAGTCTCTTTATGACCTTAACCTCCTTTTAGTCTCCTGGTCGGTGGATCAGAGTGTAAACCTCCACTCGGAGTCTGGGGTCAGCTCTTAAATCCTCGTTGTGGGGATAAATAGTGTGTATCGATCGTTTATTTCTGGTGGAGCTGCTAAATTATTCTTCTGTCTCATTCCACCTGACAGCTGCTATTCATCACCCTTCACCTTCCTCCTCCTTCACTCTTCATTCTCTCTTTACATCCAAACACCAAACCAGTCACAAAACTCTACAATTACAACAAACACACCAGGAGGCCGCGGGCGACTCACCTGCCACAGTCCATTACAGTGTAAATACAGAGGGTTTATTTAATTTAATAGGAATTTACTCTTCCACGCCTGAACCTCAAATAAATTAGCGTCAGCTTTAAATTCTGTCTGTTGTTGTTGTTGTAATGGCGAGTTTACGTGCTTCTTTTATTTTATGATATCAGTCCTGTGGTTTAGAAAGTGTGTCTGTAAATTTAGGGGCTTTTCTGTAGAAATTCCCTCTTCACTTCAGACTGGGTTCCAAGTAGTTTAATATAATGAACCCTTAAAGAACCTTTTTTGAAGAGCTCAAGTATCCAAAGAACCCTTAAAGAGCCTGAATTGAAGAACCGACATTATTGCTCATTATTTTATCCACAATGAGAACGTCTGATGTTTAACATTCAGCTGTCCTGCTAGAAGCGTTCTTCTTCTTCAAGGACTCTTTAAGGTTTCTTTGGATAATTGAGGGTTCTATCTTAGTAAAAGGGTTCTAGATGGAACCATGACATGCTCTAGAAGAATTACATAACAAATCCATGAAGAACTCCCTTTTCCCACTCAAATGATCTTTGGTTTCTGAACTGAAATAATGGTCTACATGGACCCTGTTCTGATATTTATAGATTTTGATTTAGGGTTCTACAGCCTTTCCCCTACTAACAATAACATAACTGGGATTTTATTATTTTAATTTGTGTAATTTTATATGTAGTGTAGTTTTGGGTAAATAATAGTTCTTAGATTTCAAAATAAGTCTACTAAAATAATGTGTATATAATATGAGATAATTTGGAGTTTGTACAACACACTTAAAAAATTCTTCAGTGGTTCTTTGGATAAAAAATGGATTTATACAACCATAATTATCTAATAAGGAACCCTCGTGAACCTATTTTTCTAAGAGTGTGTGGTAATGTTCATGAAGTTTAAATTAATTAAATTAGTTTCAGAATCTATATAAATATCGACTTGACCTTTAGACTGACGTAAGCGACTGTAAATATGAACTTTAAAAAGAAGAGTTAACTGGATAATTAAAAAAATTGCACAAGGGTTCTACTGTTATAAGGCTGTGCACAGAGGGAACCCACAGAGAGAAGCAGAAGAACATTCAATACTTAAAGAAATGTCAAGTTCTTAAATGGGTCACTGCATCAGAAATAGCTATTAGATTCTAATTAATGGTTATATGTGGAACCCTTTCTGATATGTAAACCACAACATGGTTTAAATGATTTTCTTTAAGTGATAAAAAAAACTCTTAATGAACCTCAAATTGTAGCACTTTCTGACTTTTAAGTTTAAACCAGTTTGAACATTTGAAATAATTTAACTTTAAATATTTCACTAGAGCTTCACAAAGACAAACTTGTTTTATTACCAAAGATTTAATCAGACTTTGTCTCAAAGGTAGTCAGCTTTTATCCTAGTTTTAAATAATTCTTTAATTCTACAATAAACAACTGAAACCTCTTTCAAGTTCCTTAACTAAAAGTGGCTCAGTTTTCATTTCTGTCAGTTTACTTTAAAATTATTCTAATGATCCACACAGTGTAACATTCTACGTTTTGAGTCTGTGGAAGAATCAAAGCATTGAATACTTGTGACTTCAGACTAATCTGAAAACTGTAAAACACACACTTGTCTTTTCATGATGGAAGTGTTTAACATTTTGCAAATCTATTTTTATATAGAATTATTTCTGTAGTTCATGTCTGTAATCAGCCGATGGCCAAGACCTGTTAAAATGTCTACTTTGTCTTGGTGCATTGACAGAAAACTGAAAAAAGAAGAATTTTAATCAGCCTTTTTCTTTCTTCCCGCAGGTCCCGGGCTCCAGATGTCCCACCGCCTGAAATTGTCCTGGGCTGAGACCCAGTGGAGTGTAACGGAGAGGAAAGGAGGAGTCGTGGGCTTCTCAGCTTCTCTGCTCCAGGGCTGCTGTTGCAATTTCACACAGGCTCTGGGCCAAACGAGTCCTGCCGTGCTTTGATATTTTAGCATGGATGGCGCCAATCAAGGACCCTCTGACCTTAAGAACGAGATCGTGGCGCTAAGGTGGAGGACTAGCAATTATCTAAGGATTAACCCTGGACTTCCTCTCTGTGAACTGTGCATTAGTGAGATCCTATAAAGCACCACGCTGGATTTACTTCTCCTCCTTTTAAACCACAGATTTTGTGGGTGGCTTTGAGTTTTTTTTTCTTTTTTCTTTCATTCTCATTTTCCCACAATGGAGTTCCAAGTCGGACTGTGGAATAACGATTGGACCTCGTTTATTCGATTTTGGTTTACTGTGTTGCTGAGTTTGCATGTGCAGTTTGATCCCGTTGCATCATGTCCCAAAGAATGTCGTTGTGACAAAACTTTTATATACTGTAATGAGAGGAGTTTGACATCTGTGCCTCTGGGGATTGGGGAGGGATACAAGATTCTTTACCTTCACAACAATCAGATCAACAGCGCTGGATTTCCATTGGAGCTCCATAATGTGGCGTCAGTGGAGACTGTCTACTTGTATGGGAACCAGCTGGACGAGTTCCCCCTGAACCTTCCCAGAAATGTAAAAAAACTCCATTTACAGGAAAACAACATTCAGACCATTTCAAGAGCAGCACTTGCCCAGCTACCCAAGCTGGAAGAACTGCACTTGGACGACAACTCCATCTCTACAGTTGGGGTGGAGGAAGGGGCTTTTCGTGAAGCGGTAAACCTAAAGCTCCTCTTCCTCACCAAGAATCACTTGAGCAGTGTTCCTATTGGATTACCAGCAGATCTTAAGGAATTGCGTCTGGATGAAAACCGCATCGCAGAGATAGATGAAGGAGCTTTTCAAAATGTTACTAATCTCCAGCGGTTGGTGCTGGATGGAAACCTTCTGGAGGATGATGCCATTGCTCCTGGTACCTTTAAGAACCTGGTGAACCTAAAAGAGCTTTCGTTATCCCGGAATTCCCTCACCATCCCACCACCATTGCTTCCTTCTTTGTCTCTTGGTAAACTTAACCTGCAGGAGAACCAGATTAAAGACATTTCTGCTTCGGTTTTCTCTGAGCTCAGGAAGCTTGAGAAGCTTGATCTTTCCACAAACCTGCTACAGACTGTTCCACAGGGTGTGTTTGATGGACTGAGCAGCCTTACACATCTCAATGTCCGGGGCAACCCTTGGCGCTGTGATTGTGCTATTAAGTGGATTGTGTTTTGGCTGAAGTCTTTACCGTCTTCTGTGAATGTCCGAGGATTTGCATGTCAACAACCAGACAGGCTAAAGGGCATGATCATTCGAGAACTCAACCTTGATCTCCTTCAGTGTCCAGCTGGTACTGAAATTGATCCATGGCTCACTCACTTACCTCCATCTCCATCACCACCTCGTAGGACCACCGTCCTTCCTAGGACCACCTCCATCACCACCATGTCATCCACAGTTTTCTACCCAACCACAACTATTCCCACACTTCCGATGCCCAATTTCCCACCTGCTCCCTATCCACCCTATGAAGACCCTTTGAAAATATCTTTGAATGTGGTGAACAGCTCATGTGTCGAGGTGAGCTGGGAATCTTATTTCACTGTGACTGCATATAAAGTTACCTGGGTCAAAAGGAGTCAGAACATAATGACGGATATCAGCCAAGAGAGGACAGTTCCTGGAGAGCAAAGGAGGCTTAACTTGTATGACTTGGAACCTAGATCCAAGTACCGGATCTGTGTTTACATTCTGGATTCCTTAAATAGTTACAGACCTGGAGAGGATACGATCTGTTCAGAGATCAGGACCAAATCGGCCTCCAGAACCTCCATCAATCCATCAGAGTCGGATCAGGTGGCGCAACAGGACGTCATGTCTACGTTCCTTTTAGCCGGTGTGATCGGCGGTATTGTGCTGCTCGTTTTGATTATTTTACTCAGTCTGTTTTGCTGGTACATGCACAAGAAGAGCAGGTCTTCTTCTTCCTCATCCAAATGGAAATACAACAGAGGAAGGAGAAAAGACGACTACTGTGAAGCCGGCACCAAGAAAGACAACTCCATCCTGGAAATGACCGAGACCAGCTTCCAGATTGTGCCATTGAACAATGAGCAGCTTCTAAAGGGTGATTTCAGGATCCAGCCCATTTACACGCCCAACGTTGGCATTGGATACAGAGACTGCCACCTCAGCAACAATAGCATTGTTTATTGCAAAAGCAGCAATGTTCCTGGTGTGGAATTCTGCCACACGTGATGCTATGAACATTTTTTAAAGACATAATAAAAATTCACTGTACGATTGTACAATGCACACACACACATACAGTACACACACACAGTTTTATATTAAAAGCAAAATCTAAATATGAATATATTCCCTCATGCTAATTTATATTGCAGACGTGGAATTCAGCTTTGGGTTTGTTCTTTATTTTTCTTAGCAAATGGTTTTGTAATTAGCGTGGACTGGTGAAAGTCAGTTGTGTTTGTGTAATCAAGGCTGGTGTTAAGTGCATTAGTGAAGGTTTTCTGCCTCTCGGGTGTGAATGTGAATACCTCGCTAAGACTCGGAATACAAACCCCAGCGGAGAAACGGTAGTTAAGATAACAAACTGGTGAGGAGAATGAAACAGCGCTGATTAGCTTGCAGTGGAAACAATAATACAGGAGTGGAGTCACTTTTACTTTTGACTTTTTTTCCGCAGTCGACGTGGCGGAGTGAAGCGGTCGCTCAGGAAATGAGCTTTTTAAGAAAGTCACATCTGAACACGGTTACAACATTTCAACACCACAAAATCCTGCAAGGGGCAGAAAGAGAGAGAGAGAGAGAGAGAGAGAGAGAGAGAGAGCGTGCGAGAGAGACCACGAGCTGATCTACAAGCTGGTGGACTGTTTGGTTTGGCGTCCTGCTACCAGAGGGCAAGTTTTTTCTCTCTCTAGGATTCTTTCAACCATTAACCAAACATTACAGATCCAGTGCCACTAATTTCATATTACTTTTTTTGTTTTTGCTGTCGTGTTTAGGTTTTCATGTTAAACACAGTCAGATATTCAGAGGGCTGCTGGGGCTCTGTGAGGTTTCTGGGGCAGGTGTGTATGAGCTCATGCGCTCGGTCACTGTCTGTCTCACTCTGGAGACTCCTTACATATCGTCTGAGAGGGTTTAAAGTTAATGAGAGCTGGAGTGATATCTCTGCAAACAATGTGATATTTGGTCCATATTGAGTTTGACACCTTGGATAATCATCCTTTACTCTCTCTGTCTCACTCTCTGTCTCTCTCTCTGTCTCACTCTCTGTTTCACGTTCTGTCTCACTCTCTGTATCATGCTCTGTCTCACTCTCTGTCTCACTCTCTCTCATCTTGGGTTACAGATATAGTTTGTATTTTCTTCTCTTTTCCTTTTCGCAGTGTTAGTGTAATCAGGCAGCTGTTTAGGTAGAATGATAAATTGTGGGGCAGCAAAAAAAATGCTTCTTAAATCCAACAAGCTGGTGTGTGCCAGTGCTCGGTTTGCCCTCAGATCCCTGCATGAGGGCAATTAAAACTATTTTTAATGCTGTGCTGGTTTTTCCGAGCCAGGGCGCCTGCTTATGGACGGCATTTTTTTCATGGTGGAGAACTGGTTTTCCTGCGCCGTTACTCTCTGACTTTATTTGCTTTGACAAGATTTTATTTCGTGGGTCAAGTTCAAAGAATCTCTACCCTCTCACTCATAATCCCTGGTTCTGAAAACAAGAGAAGAAAGAAAAAGAGAAAGGACGAGAAATATGCAGAGGTTATTTTCGCCCTGGAGGAAAGAATCGAGAGAGAGAGAGAGAGAGAGAGAGAGAGAGAGAGAGAGAGAGAGAGAGTTTAACTCTTTCTAGACCTGCAGGCTAATCATTCTGAGCAAATAAACCCAGATTGTGAACATCCTCGAGCTCAGATTATTAAAGTACAGATGTGATGTGAACTCCACATGTTCCATCTGTAAAAAAACCACAAGTATTTTGTTCATGTACAAAAACAGATGTGTGTGTCTGAAAAAGAAGAAAGGAGAAAGAGCTACTGCACTGCGGCTCCTGAGGTATTTCTGTCAGACGGCTCTGACCCAAGCTCCTGCCCGAGGCTCCCGGTTCCATCACTTCATTTTACTCTGAACCTTTTACACAGCGAGATCATTTTATCAGAAATTTATCAGTTCCTCTGATAGAAAAAAGTTACAAAAGTTTGTTCTTTAAGAAATTAATGAATAAGAGAAATAAAACAAGTTAAAGAGGAGAATCAGCTTCAGGCTGTGAGAGAAACTCATCAGTGTGGATTTTACTGCTCTGGTGTAATGATGCAGTTGCTGAGCCACCAGTTTCCAGCTCTGAGGCTAAAGTAGCTAACGTTTAGCGTTAAGTGTTAAGTAATGGAAGCATATAGCCTCCAGTTTAGCACTGTGCTCTGACTCTGTCATGCAGTTTGTACAACGCTACGCTGTCATGTTGTAACATGGCAGCTCCTCTTTCTTGCTCTAAATGAGTCGATCTTCATGTTTCATAGTAAAAAAATAAGATCCAGGGTTTATTTTATTGAAAAGCAAATCATGTCCTGTGTAGCCACAATGATTAACAACTCATCTGACTTACAGTAGCAACCATACTAGCGCTTCCTGAAAACGAGCACAGAAGCACAGAAGGCAGAAGGCAGCAGTGGTAATTAAAGCAGGAGAGGGTGCAGGTTTTTTTGGTGTGTGTTTTTTGTGTGTTTTTTTGTGTTACAGTGACTCTGAGACTCAGATGTTGATGTTTTGTGTTTATGTGCAGAACGAATTTGCGGCTTTTAGTCACACGATCGATCTTTATGTCCGTACATATTTAGCTCTGTTGAAGAAAGTGGAACCTTCCAAAGATCTATTTAATTATTTAATTATTTAATTTGAATAAAGAACACACATCTGCATATTTTGGAAAAACAACAAAAAGCCATAATGTGTTTAAATCTCAAGCATTTCAACAGTTAGCTTTAGCTGCAGCTCCAGAACAACATCAACCACGGCAACGATCCACAGCAACCAAAGTGACTTGTTCTTGTCCACACTCTCATTCTTGTCTCATGTACGTGCCTTGAAATAAAATTACAGTGTAGTCCTCGACACCTTTAAAGTTTTTTGCACAAATTGTACATAAAGACATTTTTTTTCTTCCTCTTTGTTTTTTTTGTTTTTTTTAATAAATAACTTGGATTTGAATGCTGGTGAGTTTGTGGTGTTTAAACTTCAGAATGAAACAGCAGAAGATTCTTTATCTTTACTAAAATTTTTTTGTTTTTAATTAATAAAATTAATAAAATTAACACTTTCACTATCATGAAACAGTGAAAAGACTAGTTATCATACTAGCTGATCAGTTGACTGCTAGTTATGCTAGCTGTTCAATAGACTGCTAGTTTTGCTAGCTGATCAATAGACTGCTAACTATAATGCTAGCTGATCAGGTGACTGCTAGATGATCATGCTAAACGATTATTAGGCGTCTAGCATATTTTTAATCTCTTGGCCCCAATGCTAGCTAATGATTAGACTCTAGTTTTCAAGCTGCCAGTCAGTATATTGGGAAACTACTTTGTGTGTTTATTATTATGTTGGTTGATTGTTAGCATTTTAAAGAGAATTACCAGTAAAGTATTTTTATAGTAAAGTATAATTTGGCTACTGCACCAGAGCTTCAGCTTAATTAGAGATAAATTTTTATTAAGCTTCTGCTGCTGCATAACTCAACGCTGAACACCAGGAAGTTTCCTCATGTAAAAACACTGACATCACTTTTACACTTAAATCTCTGAGGCTGAATGAAGACCTACAGTGTAATATGTACAAATTATATTATTAGAGTTTAAAGCAGATAGCAGTATGCTAAAGAACCCAGTGAATGCTTAAGTACGTCCCAAATCTCCAATATCATATGTTCTAAAGTTTCTACATTTCCAAGGCTCGATGTTCAATATTCACAGAAACTTTAAAGGCCCACTGATGTGAATATTTGGAGGTGTGATCTGTGAACCCTCTGGTTTGTGCTGTTCCTGTAAGGATAAACAGGTGAACCGACCTCCAGCTGAGTTTTGACTCTGAGACATACATTTTGACATAAATTTTCCTATTAATCTGAGAATTACAAATCGCCTACATATGTTCCAAACATCCAGTGACAGTGTTTACTTCCTGAGTGTGTGTACATCTCATTTCTGAAGCTCTGACTCTCGTCCTCTCGGCTCTCAGTGGAGAATAAATCAGCCGACGTGTCCGGCTTGTTTAAATAGAAGCTCTTACACTTGCAGTTTTGCTAAAATCCTGCACTACCTAGCACGAAGCCTTTCACACAAATCACCTCTGAGCACACACAGAGACAGAATGTGTGTTAAAATAAAATAATATCAGCATGTTACATGTTACAGTGAGAAGGAATGCAAGTCCTACATCATTATTTATTTTAATATTGATAACAGAGCAGCTTTCACTCCTTTAGCTATTTCGATACTGTAATATATCACCAGGAGCGATCACAGGGGTCCAAGCACTGCATTTAAAACTGCCCATATTTTGTCTACAGATATTTCAGCTCAATTCAAAACAGTTGTAAATCAAACAGCTAATAAAAACCTGTTGTGTTGGAAAATTGTAGTGTTTTCTCTCTCCAGTGTTCTTATTTTTGTGATATAAACAGTAATCACATCTCTGCTGTTATAAATGGATTAGAATTCTGGACTCGTCAGGTGTTGATTAATTCTCTATAACAGCAGCTCTGAAAGTAGCATGTTTTTATATTAATGGGCTCGTTATCATTAATAATTTATTGCTTCAATAGCAACAGCTCATTCACATGGACATGAACATTAGACACTATGTGTAACAGCTGATAAGACGAAGGTGAAGGAGTCACCAGTGTCAGTACTTTGCACTGAACATTACTCTGGTGTCTCAGTGTAATTAAATATTAAAGGAAGGAATCTTGTCTGCTCTCATTATTCACATTTAAACCTAAACTTGTGGTGTGTAATGAGATGAGAACATTCTGATGTCCAGGATCTTCTTGGTCTGATCTCAGTGTCTGCTGTAACACAACAGGGATTGGACGTTGCCATTTGTGAATAAACTCTAATAAAGCAGCTCTATCTCTCTCACAAAGGGGGTAGTGACCTGAAACCATCACTGAACTGCAAGCAGGAAATGAGACACAAGGCCATGAACTCTCCTGACCTTTAACCTTTTAGTGTGTGACCAAATCAGCTGAGCTTTCCACACACTGAACTCATTCACTGCTGGAACTGAACTACTTTTACACACAAAATGCAGGAAACTATGAATTATTTATTAGCTGCATGTGGGTTAGGCTCTGTTTTACATAGTCAACATATTTTTCACACAATAACACAAAGCGTTACAAACAGACGTTATGACATCAACATGTGATTGTGAAGCAGGGGAAGTGGGCGGAGCCAAGTGATAAGAAGTAAAACATTGTGAGAGTGAGGTGGGACTTGGTATGGATGATGATGATGATGATGGTGATGATGATTATCTCCACTGTAAAATATTATCCAGCTTAAATAGTTACAAACAAATAGAGGTTAAAGTAAAAGTTTTAGATAAAGGGACGTGTAGCAGAAATGACAGATTGATGGAATTCTTTATTCTTGTGTTTATATCATGTTCTTGTAACTGTTGACATGTGAGTAATTCTGTGCTACAGCCTCATGTTAAGGTCCTGAAGATGCCTGGAAAGTTTCATCTTAGTGCTGAGATACAGCCTCACTTCCTGTTTGGTGATGTTTTGTTTTTTCTGAAGAATATCAGAGATGGCGAGTTAAACATGTCTTGACCCGTAGAGTCTAAGAATATCTGGATTTAGCATTTTGGACAAAGGGTTTACAAATTATGCCCAAATCTGTCCTGATGGTGATGCTAGAAAACTGAGACACCCAAATTTGATCAGAATATTTGTTAAAGCCACCAGAATCATGGCACCAAATTTCATAACTTTTTACAGGATGGTTCTATGGACTGCCACAGAAAAATATCTACACAAACAAACAAACAAACAAACAAATAGCTAATTAAATAAAAAATAAATAAATAAATAAATAAATAAATAAATAAAGATAATAATTCATTTATTTATTTGTATAATTGTTGATTTCTCTTAATTTCTCTATAAATAGTAATTAAAGTAAAGAATTAAAGTATAAGTTTAGTCAGTAATTAGAGTGATAAAGAGAAGACTGGACATGAGATACACGTCCTGCTGTTTATAATAAACACTTATGGGTAAGGGGTATAGCACACACACATACACACACACACAAACACAATGATTGATCTTCTGGGATTGAGTTTTGTGAGAAATTAATATTTAAAACATTTTGTCCTCTCCAATTTGACATAATGAAAAAGTCATTAAATGCTAAACGAATCACAGCGAGCATCTGAATTATTAAGAGGTCGAGCATCAGACGTGTTGCGCTCTCAGACACGGCGTGGGCCTCGATGATGGAGACCTTCCAGAGGGCAGAACCTCATTTCCATCTTTAAGACTTTAATTAAAACACAAATGTCTGAAGCTCGTTACTAATGAGAAACTCATCAGGGTTTAAGCGCTGCCTGAGTTTGTGTGATTTATAACAACTGTGATGATAAATCAGTCTGACTGAATCTGTTATTTCTACAGTCTTCACTTCATACTTTATTTTTATTATATTACTGTAAAAATATGAAATTATATCATACCAAAAGAGAAATTATAAACAAATATTATATACAGAAATGTCCACATGGCTGCATCTTAAATATCACACCAGTCAACCAACCAGAACACAGTCACACCCACATCACCACTGTAACCAATAAGAACACAGTCACACACACATCACCACTGAACACAGTCACGCCCTCATCACCACTGTAACCAATCAGAACACAGTCACACCCACATCACCACTGTAACCAATAAGAACACAGTCACACCCACATCACCACTGAACACAGTCATGCCCTCATCACCACTGTAACCAGTCAGCACACATTCACACCCACATCACCGCTGTAACCAATCAGAACACAGTCAAACCCACATCACCACTGTAACCAATAAGAACACAGTCACACCCACATCACCACTGTAACCAATCAGAACACAGTCACATCCACATAACAACTGTAACCAATCAGAACACATCCACGCCCACATCACCACTGTAACCAATAAGAACACATTCACACCCACATCACCACTGTAACCAATCAGAACACAGTCACGTCCACATCACCACTGTAACCAATCAGAACACAGTCACGTCCACATCACCGCTGTAACCAATCAGAACACAGCCATGCCCACATCACAGCTGTAACCAATCAGAACACAGTCACACCCACATCACCGCTGTAACCAATCAGAACACAGTCACACCCACATCACCACTGTAACCAATCAGAACACAGTCACACCCACATCACCACTGTAACCAATCAGAACACAGTCACACCCACATCACCACTCTAACCAATCAGAACACAGTCACACCCACATCACCACTGTAACCAATCAGAACACAGTCACACCCACATCACCACTGTAACCAATTAGAACACAGTCACACCCACATCACCACTGTAACCAATCAGAACACAGCTACACCCACATCACCACTGTAACCAATCAGAACACAGCCATGCCCACATCACCACTGTGGTCACATGACCACAAAGCCATGTCTGTAGTCTGAACCTGTGCTAGGAGCTCAGGAACTTCACTAAAACATAATTTTAAACATCATCTTTTTTAAACATCATATTTTATTGTTCTGTATTGTAAGTGTTTTAGTTTCAACGTGAGACGATATTAAAGAGAAAAGAACAAACTCTCCCTGGGGCATCTTTATACTGAAGAAACAACACAATCTTTACTAACCAGGTCTGGGGAAATATAACCTGGAGTTATTTCTCCTGCTCACTTTATCAAAGGGGAAATACATCGTAATCATTCCAGACTAATGACACCACAGACTCAGGCCAGAACCCTGGACTTATCTACTGCTGGAATAATAATTACTGTACATCACACACCTCCTCATGGGAAACTAATCCCACCTGAACAGGGCTCTGATCACACCACAGCTTTAGTGGCAGTATTAAACTGATGAAGGTTCAGATGGAGGACTGATCAGTGTAGGTTCAGACCTGCTGCGAAATAACTCTCCGTTATTTCTCCTTTATTATTCACTCCTTTATATTTGGACTTAAACATTTTCACCTTTCACTAAAAAACTGCAGTTTTCACTCAAAAACCATTTAAACTGCAAAGAGAATAAACATAAATCTGAAGTATAAAGTGTCAAAATAATAAAATCAACACAGGGAAATGGAGCAAATACATTGTTTTCCTCTCTGTGATTCGATCTAACAGATATTTGTCTAACAGCTATTTTTTCCTGGGTATCATATCAGTGTCCTCTCTCTATAGAAGAGACATATTCTACTTGATCTTTTACATTTCAGACACATTATGACTTTAAATCCTACTAAAAGACTCTTAACACAGGCATTAAGACATTGAGGTCAGTGTTAAAATCCTGGGTGCACTGAGAGACTAAACCCCGTCCATCACTAATCCCCGAGCTGTCCGTCTTCTCCTAAAGCCTTAAGACTGCGTTAATTAAAGTGTGAGTGTGTAAGACGTCCTGTCTGTGAATAGAAGATGTTTTCCAGATAAATAAATGTCTGCAGGAGGAGCTGCAGTTATTTCTGCTGGAGTGTGAAGGTGAGTCACTGCTACAGGAAAATGAGTAGAGATGGAGCTCGAAATATCTTTCCTGAGAAACAAGAGCGATGGAGTCGCGCCTCAGACACTCAGTTCATTAGATTTTCATCATATTAATTGTGAAACTCTTATAATCCATCGTTTCATAAGCGGTACCTCATAACGAGCCTGAATATGAGCTTTGATGTTACTTCATTTAGTAAATTTTACTCTGTTGGCTTTGTAGAAGCCAACATTCTGTTTTCCTATTTAAGCTTAGACAAAAATTTATCAAGAGTAACTTCTCCTAGGGCTTTCGAGCCACATGAACCAAATTCGGATGTTGTAGGCCCTGGTCTGAAGTTTGTTGCTATTACTTTTCTAAGCAATCCGAGTACCTGTACTTCCGGTACCGGATCTCAAATTGGCCTTTTTTCTCATAGACTCCCATTATAAACTTTGGAGGTTTATAACCTGACAAGCTTTCGAACTATCTACACCAAACTCGGCCAGCTCCTTTAGGGTGATACTTTGAACAAAGTTTTAAATTGGTGTACTGACTGGCCTTTCGGTTGTCCCACAGCCCCGCCCCAATATATGCAAAATCAAAAAACATTTTACAACATGGACATGTGACATATCAAAACACTCAGAACAATGAGGGGAACTTCCTCACAGTTATTCTGATGACGTCACGTGACGATATGTGAAAATAAAAAATTTGCACAACATGTGACATATCAAAACACTCAGAACAATGAGGGGAACTGCCTCAAAGTATGTTGCGACAAACTTTATAATTCAATTCAATTCAATTCAAGTTTATTTGTATAGCGCTTTTTACAATGGACATTGTCTCAAAACAGCTTTACAGAACATAAACATAGAACAGAAGATAAACATAAGGAGTAATATAAAGAATTAATATAATAAAAATTCAAAATATATATAGTTCACAGTGTGTATGTATGTATGTATGTATGTATGTATGTATGTATATGTATTTATCCCCAATGAGCAAGTCTGAGGTGACTCAGGCAGCAGTGGCAAGGAAAAACTCCCTTAGATTGGTAAAGGAAGAAACCTTGAGAGGAACCAGGCTCAAAGGGGAACCCATCCTCATATGGGTGACACTAGATGGTGTGATTACAAATATACAGTCAGACAAATGTTGTATTGGTGTAGGGATCACATGGAGTTCAGATCTCCTCTTAGTATCACAGAGTCCAACTGGAGCTGGTAGATCTGTAGATGTCTCAGGATTCTCACAGAGTTGGCCTCATCTCAGCGGAGGTCCAAAAACTTCATCGCACGGAAGACGATCGGAGCTGGTACAATGTCTGGGTGTCTCGGCATGGGTTGAAAAGGAGAAGAGCAGTGCAGAGGGATTAACATATCTGCTGTTCATAAAAATGTGCAAGTCTAGTGTAATAGTGCACAATATAATATAACAGGATGTGTTATGTGTACGCCTGACTAGAGTTTGGGAGCTAAATAAGAAAACGCTCTACCACCTTTAGTAGACTTGGATATTCTGGGAACTACCAGAAGTCCTGAGTTTTGTGATCTCAGAGAGCTTGAAGGGTTGTAACGTGTTAGAAGACTAGTTAGATACATTACAGCTCATCCAGTCTTTTATCTCTCTAAGGCACTGAGTTAATTTGGACAATTTAGCTATTTCATCTGGTTTTGGTGAGATATATAACTGTGTGTCATCTGCATAGCAATGGAAACTAATCCCATGTCTTCTAATGATGTTCCCTAATGGAAGCATGTATATAGAGAAGAGCAGAGGTCCTAGAACTGATCCTTGAAGGACCCCGTGATTAACTGGTAGTAAACTGGAGGGTTCACCATCTAATTCTAGAAAATGATATCGGTCAGACAGGTAGGATCTAAACCAACTTAAAGCCTGTCCATGAATACCTGTGTAATTTTGTAAACGATCTAGGAGAATGTTGTGATCTATAGTGTCGAATGCAGCACTAAGGTCAAGTAGGACTAATAGGGACATACAGTCTTGGCCCGAAGCTAAGAACAGGTCATTTGTGACTTTCACAAGTGCAGTTTCTGTGCTATGGTGGGGCCTGAAACCTGACTGAAACTCTTCAAGGATATTGTTCTCCTGTAAGAAAGAGCTCATTTGAACAGACACAACCTCTTCAAGTATTTTAGACATAAATGGAAGGTGTGAAACAGGTCTGTAATTTGATAGTTCATTTGGATCTAAATTAGGTTTTTTGATGCGTGGCCTAATAACTGCAAACTTGAAAGACTTAGGGACATAACCTAAAGATAGCGAGGAGTTAATAATATAAAGAAGAGGCTCACCAGCTTTATTTAACACTTCTTTCAGTAATTTAGTTGGAATGGGGTCTAGTGAACAAGTTGTTGATTTAGCTGTAGTAATAAGCTCATCTAACTCTTCCTGTCCTGTACTTGTAAAGCACTGTAGTTTTGTGCCTTAAGTGAGACTGGGTCACTAGATGCTCTCATATGTTGAGTGTCACCTATTTTATTCCTGATTCAGTACTTTCGATTTTATCAGTGAAGAATCTCATAAAATCCTCACTACTGAACTGTGATGGAATAGTGTGTTCAGATTTCTGGTGTTTTGTTAATCTAGCCACTGTGCTAAATAAAAACCTGGGATTGTTCTGGTTATTTTCTATGAGTTTGCTCAGGTGCTCAGCCCTGGCAGCTTTTAGAGCCTGTCTATAGTTGGACATACTTTCCTTATATGCAATTCTAAAAACCTCTAATTTAGTTTTTCTCCACTTTCGCTCGAGGTTACGGGTCTCTCTCGAGGGTGTGAGTATGACTATTATACCACGGTGCAAGCGTTTTATCCCTAACCTTCTGTAATCTGATTGGGGCAACAGTGTCTAATGTGCGAGTGAATGTAGCGCCTATGCTGTTAGTAATTTCATCTAGATCGTCTGTGTTTAAGGGTACAGTAAGAAGTTGAGACAGGTCAGGCAGGTTATTTGTGAATCTGTCTTTAGTGGTCGGAGTAATAGTTCTACAGAGTCGATAACGTGGTGAGACACAGTTAGTCTGTTCTACAGGTAGTGTGTACAGTATGAGGTAATGGTCTGTGATGTCATCACTTTGAGGAATGATATCTATATCAGTGACATCTATTCTGTGTGATATTATTAAATCTAGTGTGTGATTACGACGGTGAGTTGCTCTAGTGACGTTTTGTTTAAGCCCAAGTGAGTTTAGTAAGTCCATGAATGTGAGTCCTAACGCATCGTTTGTGTCGTCAACATGAATGTTAAAATCTCTTACAATTAATGCTTTATCAAAGCTAACCAATAGGTCAGAAAGAAAATCTGTGAATTCTCTAAGAAAATCGGTGTAGGGCCCTGGTGGTCTATACACGGTCGCTAGCGCAAGAGACGTCAGGATTTTTTCGTGTGCATGTGCGATAGTGTAACATTGAGGACGAGCACTTCAAAAGAATTAAATCTATACTGTGTTCTCTGGGTAACAGTAAGGTTATCACTTAAAATAGTGGCGACACTACCTCCACGACCAGTCTGACAAGGCTCGTGCTTGTAGGTATATCCTGAAGGTGTAGACTCATTTAGACCGATATAATCATTTAGTTTAATCCAAGTTTCGGTAAGGCAGAGTGCAGTAAGGCTATTTTCTGAGATTATTTCATTTACAATAAGTGTTTTTGGTGCAAGTGATCTAATGTTCAGAAGCTCAAACTTTAGGAACTGATTTTGTTTGTTTCTTTGGCATTTTTCTGGTCTAATTACAGTAAGTTTATTTCGAGAATGTCTCACATAATTACTTTTGAATCTCACTGCTCGGGGAACAGACACAGTTTCTATGGGGTGAGCTATGTGTGCATTTGTGTCAATGTGGTGAGGTGAAGGAGGGCTGTTGAAATTTAAATTTAAATTTAAAGCATAGCTTACCAGTCAGAAGGTGTGCAGTGCCCTGGAGATGTGGTCCGAGAGGATCTCTGCTCCAACTCTGCTGGGGTGCAGGCCGTCGGCGCGGAACAGCCTAGGACGCTCCCAGAAAACATTCCAATTATCGGCAAAGAGTAGATTCTGAGCTTGACACCATGACTGAAGCCATTCATTAAAAGCGAAAAGTCTACTGAACCTTTCAATTCCTCGCTGGTACGTTGGAAGTGGTCCGGACACGATGATCCTCGCTGTGGGCGCTGTGCTGCGAACCCACCAGGGTCTTGAAGTCTATCTTCAGGATCTCCGACTGCCTCAGGCTGGTGTCGTTCGAGCCGGCGTGAAGAACCACGGCTCCGGTGTTTCTGCTCACAACCCTAGGTACCTGTGCAGCAACATCAAGAACACGGGCACCAGGTAAGCAGTGAGTGCGAGCCTTACCTTTAGCCACAGTAGCACGGACGTGGCAGAGGATGGAGTCTCCGATGATCACAGTGTCGCGGGCCGTCTCGCGAAGGGGGGCAAAGCGGTTCCGGGTGGGGATCTCGAAGACCGGCGGTGGTGGAGGGGAGAGGTCCTCGGACTGGCACGTGTCCTCCGCTGCTGCACCCAGGATCCGCAGTGCCCTGGCGCCGGAGTGAACTGCCCCTGGTCAGGCCACTTCCTGGGTGCGTTGGGCCTGGGCAGAGAAACACACGGAGTAGAGGTGGAGGGAGTAGAAATTACATGTAGGGAGTTTACCTGAGACGGGTGAGCGGCCGACCGGGGAGCTTCCAGCGCGGCTTTCCGCTCCCGCAGCTCGGCCTGCTTCACCTGTAGGTCGCGGATCTGCTTCTCCACGGCCTCCAGTTCCAGTTCTACCGAGTGCAGATCGAACGTGTCCTCCCCTGCACTCAAAGGCAGAGACGTAACCGACATGATGTTATATCGCAAGTACGACAGAGATAATTGGTGTGAAAAAGGTGTACTAGTGGTACTCGGGCTAACAGGCTAGTTATGCTAGCCGGCTAGGGGCGGACACTGGGAAAACAAATAAATAGGCTAGCAGGCTAGCAATGCTAACCAGCTAGCAGCGGGCGCTAGGAAAACAATAAATTAAGGCAACAAAGGGTAAGGAGTTAAAGTATAACTCAGATAAATCAGAGTTGAGTAAAAATACTTAGCCAAGCAAACAAATGCGACACACAAACAATTCAAACACCACGTTATATGACCGTAGACGCTACAATCTAACTGCAACAACACAACCATACGTGCCTACCCGGTGGCTAAGGCTGTCGGGGAGCCCCCACTGTCGTCGTTAATGCAGGTTCAGTGGCCCCGGTTCAGTATGGCATAACACAAAACCAACAATCTAACCGCAGCACAACCATACGTGCCTACCCGGTGGCTAAGGCTGTCGGGGAGCCCCCACTGTCGTCGCAGGTAATGCACGTAATGCAGGTTCAGTGGCCCCCGGTTCCGTATGGCATAACATGAGACTAAAAAATAATTCAAGGACAGCTACAAGCTCGCAGCTTGGAAGATGCGAGAGCTCCAAAGCTGCTGCTGCTACACGCTGCTGCTGCTACACGCTTCTGCTGCTACACGCTGCTGCTGCTACACGCTGATTTATAAATCTAGTTCATTATTGATCTCTCATATCGCAATTATATTACACAATACTGCAGTTACACAACACATCTGTAATCAACCAAACTTCATTAACATATAAAACAGAATAAATGATAATAAAACATCCTGATGTTAAATGGCTGTAACGTCACTGCTACTCTGACTACACACTCGTTACTGTCACCACACTGAAGCTGATTATTTCCCTCTAACTGCACGTCCCTAAGGGGTTCCTCTTATTCCTCTAACACCACAGCACTTTTAAACAATTAGTTTTTTATTTAGAATCGAAAAACACCTTACACATTTATCCGTTTATTACGGTGGCCGGGAAGTGCAAAACAAATTAACAAAACCGAAAACACATTAACAAAACCCAAACCAAATTAACAAAACCCAAACCAAATTAACAAAACCGAAAACACATTAACAAAACCCAAACCAAATTAACAAAACCCAAACCAAATTAACAAAACCGAAAACACATTAACAAAACCCAAACCAAATTAACAAAACCCAAACCAAATTAACAAAACCCAAACCAAATTAACAAAACCGAAAACACATTAACAAAACCCAAACCAAATTAACAAAACCCAAACCAAATTAACAAAACCGAAAACACATTAACAAAACCGAAAACACATTAACAAAACCCAAACCAAATTAACAAAACCCAAACCAAATTAACAAAACCGAAAACACATTAACAAAACCCAAACCAAATTAACAAAACCCAAACCAAATTAACAAAACCGAAAACACATTAACAAAACCGAAAACACATTAACAAAACCCAAACCAAATTAACAAAACCCAAACCAAATTAACAAAACCCAAACCAAATTAACAAAACCCAAACCAAATTAACAAAACCGAAAACACATTAACAAGTCAGACAACCCGGAAGAGGTTGGTATAATTTGTGAATGGAAACTTACCATCATCGGAGGAGACACCTTTCATTCACCTTTATATCTTTAATGACAGTCGTCTTGTCCAATGATCGGTAAGTTTCCATTCACAAACTATACCTACCGCTTCCGGGTTGTCTAAACCGGTGCATGAAACACATTAACAAATCAGAAAACACATTAACAAATCAGAAAACAAATGAACAAATCAGAAAACACAACAACATTTCAGACAACCCGGAAGCGGTTGGTATAGTTTGTGATTGGACAAGACACCTGTCACTCAAAGTATACATGAAGTTCAACAGTCTGCCACAGGGAAAAGCTGGAATGGATTGATGGAATGGATTACTGTGGATTAATTCTGTTATTTTCTTGAACGGAGAACTTTATTTAAACGGAGAACTTTACACATTACACATAAGATTCCATACCTGTATATCTTGAGTGACAGGTGTCTTGTCCAATGATCGGTAAGTTTCCATTCAAAAACGATACACTACCGTTTCTAGGTTGTCTGACTTGTCGTTGTGTTTTCGAATTTGTTAATGTGTTTTCGGTTTTGTTAATTTGGTTTGGGTTTTGTTAATTTGGTTTGGGTTTTGTTAATGTGTTTTCGGTTTTGTTAATTTGGTTTGGGTTTTGTTAATTTGGTTTGGGTTTTGTTAATGTGTTTTCAGTTTTGTTAATTTGGTTTGGGTTTTGTTAATGTGTTTTCGGTTTTGTTAATTTGGTTTGGGTTTTGTTAATGTGTTTTCGGTTTTGTTAATTTGGTTTGGGTTTTGTTAATTTGGTTTGGGTTTTGTTAATTTGGTTTGGGTTTTGTTAATGTGTTTTCGGTTTTGTTAATTTGGTTTGGGTTTTGTTAATGTGTTTTTGGTTTTGTTAACGTGTTTTCGGTTTTGTTAATTTGTTTTGCACTTCCCGGCCACCGTAGTTTATAGTCATAATTAACCTTCATCAGATGAGGGACTTCCTGTCATGTCTTCTGTTCTCTACACAGTGTTTCCTCAGCAGTCTCTCTTTACTCAGCACTGAATTTAAGTTGATGTTTGAAGGAGTTTAGAACATACTCAGTCCTGACGCACCGCACTCAGAAGAGTAAAACCATCACAAACAAAAGAAAGACAGCTTTAAGCAGAAGTGGCTGCGTTGTGTAACACTATTCTGTATTAAAACCAGTACATTACATTTCTATTCATTTATAATGTTTGCAGTTCACGTTTAAAGTCTTTTGTTTTTAGTTTCTAGTCCAGCAGTAAACTTCCACACAGGCACCTGTTCTTTAATATCTCATGAAGACAAGTGTATTTGTATCTGATGTGAAATGAACTAATGACATCACAAGGCAAAACACTGAGGTCCAAAAATCAGCTGAAAGTTTGACTAATGATCAAAATAACAGATAATAGATGTTATTACACATTTTACTCACTTTTCTGGACTTGCTTTTTACAGCGTCATTAACTCAGTAATCTAATGTCATTATAGAGTTTTTATAACAACTTCATGTGTGAATATAATAAGTGTAGAGTGCTGGAAGAGAATATGGGTCACACGCTCAGGTTAATTTCCACACATTAACTCCCTTTAAGGTTGCTGGAATTTCTAAATAAATGTTTCCCTCAGATATGCGTGTCAGTCAGAAACCTGAACTTTTAAAGGTCTTCTACTCTTACACTGACTTCTCCAGCACTACGGCTATTAATTATGCCATCAATCACCGCCGAGTGACAGCCAAATAATACACGGGCTGAATTAATATCGGACAAAAAGCTGCTAACAATCACCGACATTGTTCAGCCTGGCGTTCAGACGACTGCTTAACAATGGACTGTGACACAAGCCCACAGCTTCACCGTTTGAGATGCATGGGAACACACACACATACACACACACACACACACACACACACACACACACACACACACACACTTACTTACACACACACACACTCACATACTCACTTACACACACCCACACTTACTTACACACACACAAACACACACACACACACACACACGCACACACTCACTTACAAGCTGCTTTTGCGTATCTGATTACATTAAATGCACACTTTAACGTCCACATTCAGAACCCTTATATTAGTGTGTAGAGATCAGATCCTATAGATAAATACTTGGTGTTCATGTTATTTTGGTCTGCTTTATTCACATCCTCCCACTCAGTACTAATCCCTAAAGGAATCTGATGTGTCTTTTACAGCTGACATCATTAAAAAAGTTTAGATTTATTGATCAATAATGAAAATTAGCCAATGCTCAATGACCCATGATCCAATCACTGAGGTATTTGTAATAAATTCTTCCTTTCCTCATTTCCTGCTCCATCTCCATTTTGACTATGGCCAAGATTGTGAACACTCATGCTAGCTGAATCCTTTCTTTTTCTTTCTTTTACAGGTGTAGCTCTGGGCCATACAGTATATAAGAGCTCTAAGTTCTGAGAAAACACAATCTGTACAGGATGTTAACATCAGGCTGGAATTAAAATTAAAACTCCCATGACACAACCTGAATTAGAAGAACACAGATTCTGCTTGAGTCACAAACCCAGAACCTGGTTCTTAACCACCGCAAGCCTGGATCCGTTCCCAGTCACACCCCATGTCTCAAACCTTCCTCAATCCTAATCTCAGGTTCTGATCTTTCCACTGTCTCAATCAACCATTTATTGACAAGTATTATGGGTTTACATTCATTCATTCATTCATTCATTCATTCATTTATTTTCTACTGTTTATCCAAACTACCTCGGGTCACGGGGAGCCTGTGCCTATCTCAGGCGTCATTGGGCATCAAGGCAGGATACACCCTGGATGGAGTGCCAACCCATCGCAGGGCACACACACTCTCATTCACTCACGCAATCACACACTACAGACAATTTTTCCAGAGATGCCAATCAACCTACCATGCATGTCTTTGGACCGGGGGAGGAAACCGGAGTACCCGTAGGAAACCCCCGAGGCACGGGGAGAACATACAAGCTCCACACACACAAGGCAGAGGTGGGAATCGAACCCCCAACCCTGGAGGTGTGAGGCGAACGTGCTAACCACTAAGCCACCGTGTCCCCCTATGGGTTTACATGTACATTATGTGCATGAAAACATTATGTGCAAATACACAACAGCACGAGATAAGTGCAGGATGATAATTAACACAGAACAACAAAGTGTTTAACACTCTCATCCTTGTCAGCCTTAACCTCAGTACATAGACAATAGCAGAGTAACTGAAACACATCATGTGCTGATTATTATACTTGCTGGCTGAATGGTTGTGTTCAGAATGCTGTCTTTCAGAATGGTTGTGTTCAGAATGCTGTCTTTCAGCCATGCTTCTGTAAATACAAAAACCCAGCAGCCCCTGAGCTCATGCTGGACAGCTGACTGTAGTCTGAGGTAAATCCAGATTAACGTCAAGGAAATGGAAAATGGATGGTGGAGCTGGGTGGCTAGAGTTAGCTTTTTTCAGCCTAGCATGGATGTCCGCTCACTACCATGCATTTACATCCTTACATGCTGTTTCTGGAGTCTTCTTTCCTGACCAGTGGTGTTTTCTAATTAGAATTGATTATATGAATTAGCACCATATTTCTGGGCCTAGTTCACGCTACCTTACTGCCATCTCCATCAGGAATCCGACTCAATCCCAGTCTCTAATCCGTTCCCATTTCCAGTCCCTGGCACATTCTTCCCCAGTCACGCTCAGTATTTGTATCTATGTTGTGTTTGTTTGTTTTTTTCTTGCTGTCCTCTCAGTATTTTGTCTTTTTTATCTTTTTCAATTCAATTACATTTATTTGTATAGTGTTTTTAACAATTCAGCAACTTTACAGAAGTGTAGATAAAGAAAATAAACACAAATAAATGAATAAATAAATGTAAAGTTTAAAATGAAGTTACTATATCTCTAACATCTATTGAGCGAGCTAGAGGCGATGGTGGCGAGGAAAAACTTCCTGAGACGATATTATGAAGAAACCTTAAGAGGAACCAGGCTCAGAACGGAACCTCATCCTCATTTGGGTGACACTCTACAGTAAATAATGTCATTTCTACAACAGTTTATAAACCGAGAGCTTCTGAGGAACTAATGGGTCAGCAGGAGGAAGTTTGTAAGCATCCACTGTCTAATGCCCTTCACACAATCTTCAATCTTATTAAGCTGGTGACTCACATCTGACTGAGCTGAAACATATAGCTGTGTGTCATCAGCATGCAGTAACAGTGGAAGCCAATACCATGTTTATGAATAATTGCAAAAGGGGTAGCATATACAGGGAAAAAATCAATGGGCCTAAAACAGAACCTTGTAGAACACCGAACATTACCTTAGTTTGTATAGAGGAGTCACCAGTTAGATCTATGAACTGATAGCAATCTATCAAATAAGACCTGATCCAGGAGAGGGCTGTCCCTTTAATACCAACAACATGTTCTAGCCTATCAAGTAAAATAACATGGTCAATGGTATCAAAAGCTGCACTAAGATCAAGTAACACCAGCAAAGAGACACAACCCTGATCAGAGACCAGTAACAGGTCATTTACCACTTTAACCAGTGCTGTCTCTGTGTCTCTACAATATCAAGGGTGAAGTGAAACACTGACTCTAAATAGTCAGTCACCTGACCAAGTTCTGTCGGGGCGATGGTGATCAGATCATGGATAATAATTCTGGGAGACTATTGGTAAATCTCTTTGCAGTAGTGGCTGTAAATGTACGTTTAACGTGGTGATATGGCAAATTGCAA
>NC_083462.1:16376361-16398861 GCF_030014155.1 Tachysurus vachellii | reverse complement strand
CAGAGCGACTTTCAGTTTCACCCAGAACTGTTTCCACACCAGCGCTGGCTCTGGATCTCTCACCAGATGTTGTGACATGACAATGTCCTGAAAGCTTCGTTGTGTTCTGGTGAAAGGTTTCTACTTCCTGTTTAACGTCTGGAGTGCAGTAAAGCAGATTTACACTAAACATGATGCAGATCGACTCAATAACTTGGATCTAAAGCACACGAGTCCAACTCTTAACTCTGTCACCAAACCCGAACTCCATCCAGATGTGCTGAAGCCGTCGTTTCTCTCAGTAAGAACGTTTCCAAGCGGATAAAAGGCTTTGTGCAGTTTTATGAATCATTCATGTAGTCGATTACATTCTCAACAACAATCTCACATCATCCATTATTCTTCACTTTCAGGAGAATAAAACACAATCTTTGGAGAAATGAGAACCCTAATTATAACTTTTTTTATAAAACCAAATGCGTGTGTGTGTGTGTGTGTGTGTGTGTGATCTGTCCTCATTCTAATGAGAGATTTATCTGAAATTCTTTTTGCCAACTGTCGGCTGAAAGACAGAGAGAGAGAGAGAGAGAGAGAGAGAGAGAGAGAGAGAGAGAGAGAGAGAGACTGTAATTAACTGTAAAATACATTTGGATATTAGATTTTAACACCACTCCCCATTACACTCCTCCCATTAACACCACTCCCCCATTACACTCCTTCCATTAACACCATACCCCATTACACTCCTCCCATTAACACCACTCCATCATTACATTCCTCCCATTAACACCACTCCCCATTACAATCATCCCATTAACAACACTCCCCATTACACTCCTCCCATTAACACCACTCCCCATTACACTCCTCCCATTAACACCACTCCCCCATTACACTCCTTCCATTAACACCACTCCCCATTACACTCCTCCCATTAACACCACTCCCCCATTACACTCCTTCCATTAACACCACACCCCATTACACTCCTCCCATTAACACCACTCCATCATTACATTCCTCCCATTAACACCAGTCCCCATTACAATGATCCCATTAACAACACTCCCCATTACACTCCTCCCATTAACACCACTCCCCATTACACTCCTCCCATTAACACCACTCCATCATTACACCACTCACCATTAATACAACTCCCCATTACACTCCTCCCATTAACCCCACTCCCCATTACACTTATCCCATTAACACCACTCCCCATTACACTCCTCCCATTAACACCACTTCCCATTACACTCCTCCCATTAACACCACTCCATCATTACATTCCTCCCATTAACACCACTCCCCATTACACTCCTCCCATTAACACCACTCCCCATTACACTCCTCCCATTAACACCACTCCATCATTACACTGCTCCCATTAACACCACTCCATTATTTCACTCCTCCCATTAACACCACTCCATCATTACACCACTCACCATTAATACCCCTCCCCTATTACATTTTGCCCAGTTAATACCCCTCCCATGCAACACTTTGTCCTTGTAACACTTGCCTCATTAATACCCCATCCCAGTTATACCCCAATCAATAATACACGTTTCTCTCACATGATGAGCTCAGGATTTTCTCTGTGTTTCATCAATAAAACCTTCTGTGCAAAAAAGTTCCTTGTGTTAATCCAGAGAATAAATAAATATGATCAATTATCTAAGCACTGCAACGTGGAACTTTCCAGGATTTGCTCCAAATGTCCTGAAGCACGTTATTTTGTAGCTCCAGTAAATTCTACAGTTTTCCTTTTACTGTTTACATGTGTTCAGGATGTAAGATGGACTCCAGACAAGATGTTGAGATGTTCATAACTGCACAGTGTTTTAAAGCATATAAGACCTAAGACATTGTCTCAAAGCAGCTTTACAGAACATAAATATAGTACAAAAAGTTAATAATAAAGATTAATATAATACAAAAGTTTAAGATTAATATTATATATATTTAAATGTGTATGTATTTATCCCCAATGAGCAAGTCTAAGGTGACTCAGGTGACTGTGGGGAGGAAAAACTCCCTTAGATGGTAAAGGAAGAAACCCTGAGAGGAACCAGACTTAAAGGGGAACCTCATCCTCATATGGGTGACATTGGAGGGTGTGATTATAAATATATAGTCTGATAAATGTTGTATTGATAATAACACTCATCCTCTGCTCCTCTTTTGGTTCTTTAACATTCAGGTAACATTCACCTAATGCTAATATAACATTTATCTGACACTTCTCTAACATTCATTTACACACTCAATTAACATTCACCTTACATTTGGTTAACGCTCATCTAACCTTCATTAAATGTTGATCTAACGTTCTTGTAACGCTCACCCAACCTTTGTCTAACACCCATTAATGCTCATCTAATGTTCATCTAACACTTAATCCTAAACTATAATTTATCTAATGTTCATCTAACGTTTGTCTAACTTTCATCTAATGCTCATCTCATCATCTCACATTCAGCTAATGCTCAGTAATGTTTATGTTCCTCTTCACGTTTAAATAAAATGATTTTACAGCTTAACTGCAGAGACCTGCAGAGGGAAAGTGGACAGGACTTGATTAGAGCCAGGATTAGATGTGTCTCCTGGTGTGTTTATAAAATCACAGCATCTGGTGTCTCCTGATCAGAATATTCCAGCAACTGATGGAACACACAGAGCCTGGTGCAGGATGGAAGAGTCTGAGATCCCAGAGATGATCTGTACAATTACAGAGGATACAAAGCTGGCACTGTTGGAGAGATAATGGGGCTGGGTCTGACCCCGGCTCACCCTGAAGCTCTGTCATCATCCTCAGCCGAGCTCCCACATCATTTCATCCTCCCAAAATGTCAAGGGCACGAATCGCTCGCACTGTGGGACTCGGCTTTACAGACCACAAGCTTGGAAAAGGACAGGACAAGTGCACGATTTTCTTTCTAATCTCAGACTCTGAGATGTTTATTCTCTGGAACACGGACCTCATTTTAGTGCTTCCTCTTATAACAACATCTCCGTTAACATCGGTTACTGAAATGTATTAAAATAAACCTGCTCTAGTGTCAGAGCTGCTGTTCTAGAGACTAAACAAACTCCTGACCAATCAGAATGCAGAACTCAGCAGCTCACTGGAGTAAAAACTTGAATCTGTTGTTCAGTGTGTTGTGTTTATGAAGAACATTGAAGGAATTGATGCTGTGTTCTGTCTGTGTGTGTGTACGTGTGTGTGTGTGTGTGTGTGTGATCCTGTGCAGGAACATTAGAAGCCACATTAAACATGAGTGTTAATGATTACTGCACGCCCTAACGGTTTTAAAAGCACACTTTACAGCCTACAAATGTCTCCCTGAGGACCTGAAATCTCGACTCATCTGGACAGACTCCACTCTGTGCTGCGCAATCACAGATTTATGAGAGCTGAGACGGTTCCCTCCTCGGCCCTGGCTTCTCTCTGTGCAACATGCTATCAGTGTTTCTGTCAGCTCCGGAGGATGTATGCTGCAATCTCAGGGAGAGAAATGAAGGAAAATTCTCCTGCTGAGAAATATGGGGCTGAAACCATGACGCCAGGAAGAAGTGGTGAAATCAGAACCTTCGCTCCAAATCCATTACCTTCACACACAAAAAGAGCAGAGTGAGAAATGATATCGCTCACTTTGACTTCATCACGCTTCACTAGGACGCGTCCGGCACGCTGTGCTCTGATTGGCTGAGAAACAATCAGTGAACATTAAACAGCGTGATGTAGCAATAGCTGCTCCTGATTACTGACAAGATGTAAAACCATTAACACTGAGGACAAACAGCACAAATCTGACGATCCTCAGTATCATGACAAGCTGCGTGTTTTTGTCTTCCTAACTTCAAGGTGATGAAGGTTTATAGCTGCTGAGTTACTGTTACACTGAAGTCCACCATGATAAATCTCATCTTGTTACTGAGAAACTGTAAACTCATTTACATTTACATTTACAGCATTTGGCAGACGCCCTTATCCAGAGCGACGTACATAAGTGCTTAAATCTCTAACATTGAATACATTAATGCTGGCTCACTAAGTTACATACTTAAGATACCATGAGTTTAAAACATTTGTTCAAAGTTACAATGAAAGTGTCAAAGGTGTTTTTTTTTTTTTGTTTTTTTTTTAAAATGCAAAAGATAATGAAGAAGTGCTAGTTGAAGTGTTTCCTGAATAAGTAGGTCTTCAACCGCCGCTTGAAAATAGCCAGTGACTCAGCTGTCCGGACTCAGCTGTAAACTCCTCTGTCCTGAAGATGTGGAGAAGTTCCAGCTTCACCTCTGACTGAGACACAGAGCTCACACTGGAGACGCCTTCATCACATCACACACAGACACACAGACACACACACACACACATTTCCTTACACTGGAGACTATTTCATCACATCACACACACACATTCACACAAACACACACACACACACACACACACATCACACACACACACGCATTTCCTTACACTGGAGACTCCTTTACCATGTCTCGTCACTTTAATGCGTTTACATAGACCACGTGCTGTACAGGTCTCTGTGAATGAGCTGTTGCTATAGAAACAATAGTGTAAACCTCTTACATTATGGGATTAGTATTAATCTCACTCAGCCCACAGAATTTAACATGTGGTATATTTAATATACAATAAATGGACGATTCATTAATTAAGAGTCAGAGTTTCTCTGTGGAGACGTTCAGGCTGTTACAGACAACGCTAATCGCTCCCTCAGCTCTCATTAACCCTGATTTACTGAGCACACACTTTCAATTATTACTAAAGTCCAGGATTCATCTCAGCGGTGCTTTATTAGAGGATACAGACACACACACACACACACACACACACACACACAAACACATACACACACATACACACATACACACATACTGTACACACATACACACATACACATACACGCATACACACACATACACACACACACACACACACACACACACACACACATATACACATACATACAGACACACACACATACTGTATACACGGACATACGCACACATATACAGTACACACACATACAGACACACACACACACGTACACACACACATATATACACATACACATAGACATACACACACATATACACATACATACAGACACACACAAACACACACACATACACACATATACACACATACACACACACATACAGACACACACATACACACACGCACACGCACATGCACATACACACATACAGTATACACACATTCAGACACACACACGCACACACACACATATATACACACAAACATACACACACATATACACATACATACAGACACACATACAGACACACACAAACACACACACGGACACACATACACACATATACACACATACAGACACACAAACACACACAGACACACACATACACACACGCACATGCACATACACACATATACACACATTCAGACACACACACATATACACGCATACACATAAACATACACACATACACCCACATGCACACACAAACACACACACGCACACAGACACACGCAGACACACATACTTACATACAGACACACACACACATAAATATAGACACACACATACTTACATACACACAGACACACACACACACTCTCTCTAAAGCAGTTTATGTTCCTATTTGAGGTTTTAAACCATCCAGAAGTAGAGACAGAGGGAAGACGGAGTGATGTTTATCTCTCTATCTTGTAAAGGATGAATATTTAAACCTGACAAATCGCAGTAATCAGAGTCGTGTAAATAAATTACGAGTATTAAAGCGTGCTACTTAGCAATGCAGCGTGGCTTCAGGCTGTGATACTTTACAAAAGAAATCTTTCCCATCCTGAATGGTGAAAAGCTTATTGAATCTAATCTCTACATTCTAGACCCATGTAGATCAGAATAAACTGTCACTGAATCAGATCACTGATCAGGAAACAGGCCTGCATTTGGAACACGCCCAAAATTAATGCTGTGTTCAAACAGAACCCGTGTGTTTGTGTTGTACAAGAACACCAGCACAAGGTATGAGAACACCAGCACAAGCTACTGTACCTGGGATATACACAGTGTACCTGGGACCAAGTGTCAGATCAAAACTTGGACAAGTCTGATGACGGTGAGATAAAAACATAGAACACACAGAATATCTCAAGAAGATTGTAGACTTTGCAGTCTTAAGCAACATCATCCTCAGCATCTGTTTCTGAGGCAAACTGAGTGCACTCACTCATTACTCTCACTCGTACTTCAGCACAGAGTGGAAGATATTTGTGGAATTAACACTGCTAGCACACCCAGCTAGCCACATTGCACAGATTAGACCTTTAACTTAGCCACATGGAACCTGTTTGCTAATTCAGAGGACAGCGACATGGTGAATGTTGTTCTTCATGTTGTCTTTTATATTAAACTACTAAGTTAGAATTATTTTTAATTTAGCAAATTTAGAGAGCGGTTTAATAGCCCTAGACTTTTAAGGCTAGCATAGCAGTCTGGCTAGCCTTGTTCTTGATGTGTGTAACCATTAGGCGTGGACTCCACCAGACCTCTGAAGGTGTGCTGTGGTGTCTGACACTGAAACTTTAAGTCCTGGAAGTTGTGACGTGAAGCCTCCTTGGATCAGACTCATTTGTCCAGGACGTCCCACAGACACTCCATCAGACAGAGATCTGGGGAATTTGGAGGGTGAGTCAACACCAGAATTCTTTGTCTTCTTTGTCAATGTTCCTCACACTGTTCCTGACTGTCAGGGAGCATCTTCCTGCAGAAGAAAGACACTGTCATGAGGGAATGTTGTTGATCAGTGTTGAGTAGCTGGTATTTGTCAAACTAACAATCTTAAGGTTTAAGAAGCACTAAATGTTACCACACACCACACACATTATCCTGAACACCGTCTTTCTTAAACCCACATCAGATCATCATTTAGATCATAACAAGTAAGAGCCAGATTGGAGTCACCTGACTCAGATCCTGAGGAACTCCATCAGGACTGCTGCAGAAGAGCTCCAGATGTTTGCCTCTGGAGTCTGTGAAAAAGTCGTTACTGTGATGGCGTTTGTTTAAATAATGAATCATGTGGACTGTTTGAACACATCTTAGTTCTCGTAATATTTGATTTGTGTTACTGCCTCGAGCTCTTTTATCTGCTGTAAAGTGAAATTCACACAAACCTTCATTCATTTACTAGGAAATGATCTTAAACCTTGTGGGAAAAAATCTGTTTAATAGAATAGTTTATCACGGCTGGTGTGATGAATGACATGCTGCTGACGCCATCTTGGAAAATCCATCTGGAACGGTGGAACAGCCTGTGACATGTTACCACTCCAGTGACTTAAAATAATGGCACCCCAATAAAGCACAAGGATTTTGGGTTAATGATGGTTTGTAAATTTAAAAAAATCATTAGAGTCACAATTTACAAACAGTGGATGACATCATCATTTAAAATGATTTCTGAGACCCTCAAACACCTCACATGATGGTGTTGCTGTGGCAGAGCTGTTGAGACACAGATTCTGCACATCACATCATCGTCAGGCTTTTTATAGTTGGTTAAAAAAGGGCAGAAAAATGAAGTTCACCTTCCATTCCAGCAGAAGATCAGAACAAATTGTGTCACAGTGACGTCTCCTGAGCACTCTGCTGGAGAAGAGCTACAGATTTGACAGGAGATGAAATACACAGCAGCTTGAACTGGATCAAGAGCCACTGATGGCTCAGTGGTGTGAGGAATCATTCATATACGTGCGTGTGTGTGAGTGTGTGTTTGTGTGTGTGTGTGTGTGTGAGTGTGTGTGTGTGTGAGTGAGTGTGTGTGTGTTTGAGTGAGTGTGTGTGTTTGTGTGTGTGGGAGTGAGTGTGTGTGTGTGTTTGTGTGTGCGCATGTGTGTGAGTGTGCATGTGTTTGTGCATGTTTGTGTGTGTGCGTGTGTGAGAGTGTTTGTGTTTGTGTGTGCATGTAAGTGTGTGTGTGTTTGTGTGCGTGCGTATGTGTGAGTGTGTGTGCATGTGTGAGAGTGTTTGTGTGTTTGTGTGTGTGCGTGTAAGTGTGTGTGTTTGTGTGTGTGCATATGTGTGAGTGTGTGTGTGTGTGTGTGTGAGTGTGCATGTGTGAGAGTGTTTGTGTGTGTAAGAGTGCATGAGTGTAAGTGTGCATGAGTGTGCGTGTATGTGTGTGTAAGAACATCTGGCTCTCGGATCTTTGGACGATGTTCTTCCCCTCAGGAGAAATGAGTCTTTCCTCCATCTTGTCCTCGAACCGCCTCTCTGGCTCTGGATGAACAGGATCAGTGATCGCAGCTAAATCACTTGATGTTTCAGCGTTTGTGGTTTAGGACGCGACCCGGCGAATGTGCTGAGGCAGGAGGAAACAGAGCTCTGACTTCAGCAGGAGAGTTTAGTGTTTATTAGGATTGGCAACACAGCACTGAGCTGCTGCTGAGTCTTTGGTTAGGATCGTAATGTCACCCTAAATAAACTCATGGGTTCCTCGTGACTGGGCCTCGTGATGTACTGATCAACATCCTGATTAACACTGAAAAAAGTTCAAGTGTTAATGTCACATGGCCACACCCTACACCATGTAATCAGGAAGCAGCGTTAAAGCCTTTCCTCTATCTGGACCACATGCTCAGTGATTCTGTCACTAACTTTACTGTAAAATGTGTCTAAATGTGAGTGTTGGTGTGAGTGTTAGAGTGAGTGTGATTGTTAGAGTGAGTGTAATTGTGGGTGTTTGTGTGAGTTTAAGTGTGAGTGTAAGTGTAAGTGTGAGTGTAAGTGTGAGTGTAAGTGTGAGTGTGAGTGTACAGTAAGTGTGAGTGTGAGTGTGAGTGTAAGTGTGAGTGTGAGTGTACAGTAAGTGTGAGTGTAAGTGTGAGTGTAAGTGTGAGTCAAATCAAATCAGATCAAATCAAATGTTTATTTGTCACATATACATATACAGACTACGACATGCAGTGAAATGCTTTTTACGTCTGTCCGGTATTCAAACATAGAGAGATGGAATTAAGGATAAAAATAAAACCAAAAGGAGGTAGATAAATAAAGGTATAAACTATATAAAACTATATAAATTATATGTGAAAAATATATGTATAAACATAAATGCATTGTATTGGCAGTACAAATTAAAATGATTTCGTGAATGTCCTTAAAGTGTCCATGTGCAGTATGGTGTGTATAAAGTGGCACTGTACTGTTCACGTCCAGAGTTAAAGTGTCATAGAGGATGGAGGGAGACAGGTCCAGTACTAGGTCCAGATCTAGATCCAGATCCTGGGTGTTTCCTGGTTTAAACTCCGGATGGCCTGCAGGAAGAAGCTTCTCCTCATTCTCTCTGTGTTTGCTTTCAGGGAGCGGAAGCATTTCCCTGAACGCAACACAGAAAAGAGTCCATTGTTGGGATGGCCATGAGTGTGTGTGTGTTAGTGTGAGTGTGATTGTGATTGTGTGTTTGTGTGAGTGTTATTGCTAGTGTAAGTGTGAGTATTAGATTTAGTGTATATCTATCAACATAACACAACACTGCACAGCTAGTGTTAGACTACACAACACTACACAACACTACACAACACAACACAAATCTAAACAACACTACACAGCTAGTCTTAGACTACACAACACAACACTACACAACACTATATAACACAACACTGCAATGAGACACACTACACAAAACTACACAACTAAAGCTAGCACTACACTACACAACACAACACATCCAGGATTGTGTGTGTTGTAAAGCTTTGTGGACACTGTGCACTGAAACTCTGGTCCAACACTGAGTGTTTTTTTTTTATTAAACAGTAGTGTTGTGCAGTGTTGTGTTGTGTAGTGTTTTGTAGTGTAGTGCAGTGTAGTGCAGTGTTGTGTAGTGTTGTGTAGTGTAGTGTTGTGTAGTGTAGTGCAGTGTAGTGAAGTGTTGTGTATTGTAGTGTAGTGTTGCGTAGTGCAGTGTAGTGTTGTGTAGTGTTGTGTATTGTAGTATAGTGTTCTGTAGTACAGTGGTTTGTAGTGTAGTGTTTTGTAGTGTAGTGTAGTGTTATGTAGTGTAGTGTTGTGTTGTGTAGTGTAGTGTTGTGTAGTGCAGTGCAGTGTAGTGTAGTGTAGTGTTGTGTAGTGTTGTGTAGTGCAGTGCAGTGTTGTGTAGTGTTGTGTTGTGTAGTGTAGTGTTGTGTAGTGCAGTGTTGTGTAGTGTAATGCATTGTTGTGTAGTGTAATGCAGTGTAGTGTAGTGTTGTGTAGTGCAGTGTTGTGTAGTGTTTTGTAGTGTAGTGTTGTGTAGTGCAGTGTTGTGTAGTGTAATGCAGTGTTGTGTAGTGTAGTGTAGTGTTGTGTAGTGCAGTGTTGTGTTGTGTAGTGTAGTGTTGTGTAGTGCAGTGTTGTGTAGTGTTGTGTTGTGTAGTGTAGTGTTGTGTAGTGATGATGATGATGAACTGTCTCCATCCTGAGACTCACTTCAGGAAAGTGATGAGTTTAAAGTCGTCCTACTTCACTGGTGTCACGTTGTGTTTAATGACTTTTTGTTTGTTTCTTGTTTGTAGAGTCGGAAGATAAAACGGTTGCTTAGCAACACAAGAAACAATTAAGCACATTCTGCTGCAAATGAACTGAATTCATTATTCAGATTGAAGAGGATCATTTCTTCATTATTAATCTGCACTGCTTCGTTTTCACGTGCGACTGATCCTCAGATATTTAAACAAAACTTTAATACTTTATTATTTTAATATTTGTACAAATCATTCATGAGGTGAAAGGTTTAAATAAAGAGACATTTTTACTTTTTTTTAATTGTCCATTTCAACATGCTGCATTTTTTGCCTTTAAATGTTTAATGATGTTTGTGTTATTGTGTAAATTCTCTGTAGAGGCTTTAAAGGATCTGCTTATGGATCAGTTTTAATCGTGTTAGATCTCTTCCTTCAGCGGCGATCAGTTCGACTCTCACTGCGCTTTAACGACTTTCTATTTTTGTGTAAAGTTTTAATTTGTTGTAATGGGGCAGAAACTATAAAAGCAGGAAAGTGTTCAGTAATTAGTTTGTGAATGATGTTTGGAATGGAATTAAATTTCGCCGGTGGAATTAATCAGCCCTGTTTTTTTACACGAGTGCGGTCTCGGATGAGAGACATATTTACTCTGCGATGTTAATTTAATCCACTTTAATCTTCTCTGTGATCTTTTTGCTCTGTACTGACAGCAGGGTGAAGCTAATTTCCATCAGAAGATGAAAGATGTACAGCTGAATGAGATCTTTTATTCATGAAGAGTCTCTGATTGTCTCATTTTATTTTCTTAATTGTTTTGCTCAGAAAGATCTCCACTCGACAAATAAAGTGCAAATTATTTATAGACGAGTCTGAGTGGAGCTCTGGGAAGAAGGGCAGGAATATTATTTGATTATTTTTATTTTGATTTTTGTCCTACGGGATTATTAAAGGCCTTCAATATGAAATGAGATGAGAGAGTAAGTGTAAGGTTTCTGATGAAGTGCTGAACATCAGGAACAGAGGAACATTCGCTCATCGTTGAGACTCGTGTCCATGTGGTGAGAAGGTCAGTGCTTGAATCAGCAGATCACTGGCTCATGACTGATGGAGCTTCAGGCTGAGTTCACAGCGCTCCTGTGTGTGCAGTTAGAAGCTGATCATTTAAACAAAGATATATGATAATAAAATAAAAGAATAATGAATCACTCACAAGTGTTGTGTGCTGAAGATGTAGCACTTTGGGCTGAAACACACAGATAAAAGAATCTGTAAAGTGAATTTAAATAACTCAAAACACTGTCGATGAGAAGAACCAGAACATTAAAGCCACCTGCTACATATGGTGTAGTTCCTCATGGTGTCTGAAAACAGAGCTTCACACATCAGACAGATGCTTGAGCAGTGAGAGCTGACCTTTGACTCCATGACAAACTACTCAGACTGCTTCCATTCCAGTCGTTTTCACAAGGTACTTCTTCATTAAAGTTTCAGTGGGAAGGTGAAAGTGCTGGAAAAGCAGAAATAAAGCTCAGAGCTTTGCATTTTTCAATAAATACTCACAGAAATATTTAAAAGTCGTGATGTAGCAGAGAGAAAGGCCATCGCTGTCATCCTTTAATCTCGCCTGTCCGAGTCTGCCGCTCTAATTGGATGTAACACGCACTCTGCTGCCTAATTTCATTAGTCACACACTTCTGTTTGTGTGTGTGTGTGTGTCTGTGTGTGTGTGTGTGTGTGTGTCACATCAGCCTTCCTTCTCCATCTGGAATCGAATGTCAACTGATATGAGTCATTTTTCATCTTCACGCTAATCCAGACTTTAAATTCATCAACTCGAGGAATGATGAATAAAGTTTTTAAAGATGCATGATGTAAAACATTCCATTAGTGAAGACATGATGGATGTGTGTGTGTGTGTGTGTGTGTATGTGTGTGTGAGGCTACAGATAACAATCTAACGAAGGTGGAATGGGTCATCAGTTAGCTTGACAGAATGAAATGTCACATCCCATATTTCTTGAATGGTTTAAATTCTATAATAAATTCTGTGTTTATTTATTAACAAAACAACACAATGTGTTCAGAGTCACTTCCAAATTCCCAGTGCTATATTTCTAGACTTTTTTATTCTAGAGTCTTGTATTCCCAGAATCCTATATCCTCATGTCATATATCATCAGGGCCCCGTGTTTAAGGCCCCTGTATTCCTACAGAGAAGAAGAAGCCTTTATTTTTGTCACATCTACATCACAGCACAGTGAAATTTTTTTCACATACCCCAACTTTTGGAGGCAGGGGTCAGAGCACAAGGTCAGACATGATACAGCCCCTCTGGAGAGGTAAGCATTAAGGGTCTTGCTTAAGGGCCCAACAGTGGCAGCTTGGCAGTTCTGGGGCTTGAACACTAATCCTTCAATCAAAAACCCCAAGCCTTAAGCAATTAAATTACCACTAGCAACAACATTCCCATGGCCTTTAATTCCCGGGGCCCTATATTCCCAGGGCCCCATATTTCCAGGGCCCTATATTCCCAGGGCCCCATTTTCCCAGGGCCCTGTATTCCCATGGCCTTTAATACCCATGGCCTTTAATTCCCAGGGCCCTATATTCCCAAGTCCCTATATTCCACAGGGCCCTATATTCCAGGGCCCTATATTCCCCAGGGCCCTATATTCCCAGGGCCCTATATTCCCAAGGCCCTATATTCCCAGGGCCCTATATTCCCAGACTGCTACCCCTCAGTGCTTCATGTATTTAGTGATTTAGTGATCAGGATTTGACACAATTCTGTACTGTTAGGGTTTTTCGGAGGGTTAAATGTCATATGTAGATGATTCTCACAGTGTCTGATCTCCAGGTCTGTTACACTGAGTTGTTGCTTCTACCCCACAGTGTCCTCATGTGTCTGTGCTGCATGTTCCTAACATCCTGTATTTCACCAGTTCTGTCTGTAACTCTGTGCACATGGATCTCAGTTATTGAGCGAAATCACTCAGCGTTTCCAGCCAACGAAGCAAAAATCAATGAAGTCCCTCATTCTGTCTCATTTCAACCATCCTGCAGCTTTAATTAATCCCTTAACGAGAGCATTGAGACAAATCGGGGCAGATTGATTACTGGAGGGAAAGAACATTAAAAAATAAAAAGAAACTAGTTCCTTTAATCAAGAGCTTAACTTTTCTCCTGTGAGGAAGGTCACTCTTTTAAACCTGTGACTTTATGTGTGATAAAGATTCACCTCAGAGTCTGAAGAACTTCATCCTGATCTTACTGGTGCTCTTCAGTCTGACTGAGAAGCAGGAGGATGTTAAAATGATCTGAAGTCTGACAATCAGTCTAATGAACCTCATTAGTTTATATATTATACACTTTAAGATATTAACAGGCTGATGACAGGTAGAAGATGTCAGTATTATTTATTATTTTCTTAATGTTTTATTGGCAAATGCAGTAAATGTAAATGTTATTGCTCTACTTTTTTCCCAAGAAGCCAGAGAACGTTGTTTCCTCCTGTTTTATTGTGACCGTGATGAATGTCTTTATCATGTCGCACTCCACAGAGGTGTTAATATGAAGCTCAGCTGAAAGAACAACAGAATCCTGACTCACTTTAGATCAGACTCACAGACACATCGGACACATCTTTACACTGAGAGGAAACGTCTCATACGTACGTCTCTCTTCACTGGTGGACTGTTGAAAAAGAGTTAAATAAATGATGAGAAGAGTGAATTATTTCTAACAGGATTTACTTCGATATTTACTAAATATATTTTTAATCACTGATTTATACCAAACCGCACCAGGGAAAACTCTAATTATTCAGGAAGTATGTACAATGACACACACACACACACACACACACACACACACACACAATATATATATATTCATATATATGTCCCTGAATTTCATATGGTGTGTGGTGGAGCAGTGAGCTGAAGTTCATGAGTTCCCTCAGGAGTAATTATGTCCAGTTAAAAGGAGGTGAGAGTTAAAGAACTGCAGGAAGATGGAATGAAGCAAAGAGAGAGAGAGAGGGGCTAGAGGGGGACTTCCTGCAGCTTTAATAGACTTTAATAGAGTTCCATAGTTTCAGTGGCTGAATGAATGGACAGCCTTTTTCTTCCTGAGGCACGAGAAAAAGCTATTACAGCTTTAACGCATTATTAATCACACTGTTCCTCTTCTCCTCCGTTTTCCCTCTCCTCTGTTTTTCTTCTCCTCTATCCCTCTTCTCTTCTGTTCCTCTTCACTTCCTTTCCCATTCTTATCCATTCTCCCTATCTTCCTTTTCCCTTTCTCTTCTGTTCCCCTTCTCCTCCTTTCCCCTCCTCCTCCTCCTCCTTTTCCCTTCTCCCCATTCCCCCTCTCCTCCGTTCCCCCTCTCCTCCATTCCCCTTCTCCTCTGTTCCCCTTCTCCTCTGTTCCCCTCTCCTCCATTCCTCCTCTCCTCAGTTCCCCCTCTCCTCCGTCCCCCTTCTTCTCTGTTACTCCATCCTTCGTTCTGATTGGTTGTCAGAACAGCAGCTCTGACAGTAGAGCATTTTTATATTGCCAAATGTTATCTCTATCTTATTGTTTCCGTAGTAACAGCTCATTTATTGTAACATATACAGTATGGAAGGAGTCTCCAGTGTCAGCACTTTGTAAGAGTCAGAGTTAAGGCAGTAAGTTTTCTGATGTCTTCATGATAGGAGAGCTGATGTTTTCTTAGAGAATAAAGAGGCCGGTGAGGGAAATGCTCTTGAAGCTGCATAGAACACAAATGAGGACAGGAACGATATCATCCCCCCTCTGTAGTTATAGTGTAGTGTAGTCATGTATAAAGACACAGCAGCTGTGATCAAGCCAAACACAGTGCAGGGTGCTAATACTTTTGTGCTATAAATAAATGTATAAATGTTTGATGAGGTATGTGTGAGGCTCGGCTTGGCTCGACCCGACCGCCGCATCAGTCACACACTGATATAATGATGGAGTGTGGCTCGGCTCAGGGCAGTCGAGCACGTTGGACAGAAACGAATGTTAAACATGTGCTGTGCTCAGGGCGAGACCTGAACCTTCACCTCCTCCTTCACTCAAGTGCCCTTGAAAACGAGTGCACTATCCATCACACATAATGACTCACAGCTTCATAAAAAAAAAGATCATTAACAAACTGACAACTCCTTGGTTTATGCACTCACCCCTGAGGTGGGGGAGGGGGAGTGATAAATCACACACACACACACACACACACACACACACACACACACACACACACACACACACACACACACAGGAGTAATAATTACAATAACACTTAAAACATACACACCGCATTTAGTGTAAACTTTCATACACTCACCGTCCACTTTATTAGGAACACATGCTATTTTATACAGTTCATTAAAAAAAATCAGCCAATCACGTGGCAGCAGCAGCACATATATAAAATCATACAGATTAAGAGGTAATAATCACATGAAACATCAGACTGAACAAAGATTCTGATCTCTGTGACTTTAACCGTGGTGTGATTGTTGATGTCAGACGTGCTGGTCTCTGCTGGTCTCCTGCTGAGATTCTCTCACATCAGTCTCTAGAGTTTCCACAGAACAGAGAAAAATAACCAAAAACATCCTGTGAGCAGACGATCTGCAGACTGAAACAGCTTGTTGATGAGAAGGTCAGAGGAGAATAACCAGACTGGTCTAAGCTGACAGGATCATTATAATCACACACTAACACACATTCATTATAATCACACACTAACACACTCACTATAATCACACACTAATACTCACTCATTATAGTCACACACTAACACACTCAGTATAATCACACACTAACACACTCATTATAATCACACACTAACACACACTAATGATAATCACACACTAACACACACTCATTATAATCACACTCACGCACACTCACTATAATCACACATTAACACACACTTATTATAATCACACACTAACACACACTTGTCCTAATCACACACTAACACACACTAATGATAATCACACACTAACACACACTCACTATAATCACACTCTCCCACACTCACTATAATCACACACTAACACACACTCATTATAATCACACATTAACACACACTTATTATAATCACACACTAACACACACTCATTACAATCACACACTAACACCCACTCATTATAAGCACACACTAAAACACACTCAGTATAATCACACACTAACACACACTCATTATAATCACACACTAACACACACTTATCCTAATCACACACTATAACACACCCATTATACTCACACACTAACACACACTGTATAATCACACACTAACACACACTCATTATAATCACACACTAACACACATTATAATCACACACTAACACACACTCATTATAATCACACACTAACACACACTTATTATAATCACACACTAACACATTATAATAACACGCTAACACACATGCACATTATAATCACACAATAACACACACACATTATAATCACACACTAACACACACTCATTATTATCACACACTAACACACATATACTCTGTTATGACTGATGTGTCCCTGGCTGTAGGATGATGAAACTCTAGACACTCATTGTGTCCTCCACAGAGTTTTATTTAGCGATGTTAGCACAGAGCGGAGTGTGTGACAGTGGTACACACTTCATTACACACTTCCTGTCCACATGATTCTCTGGAAATGAAGGTTCAGTGGTTTAAATGAGTTTAATTGAAATTCTTTACATCTTGGCTCAGTTCCTCCGTCAGACCGTGTACCTGAAGCTTCCATCGATTTCATCTTCCTCAAATCGAACAAGATTTTTTTTCTTTTAAGTAAAGTGACCTTGGCTTTGAAAACAGAACTACAACTTCTCCAATTGTCTGTACTGAGTATGTATCGCTCTCTAATACACACACACATGCACACACACACACACACACACACACACACACACAGGCACACACATGCTTTAATTGTTGTGTCTTAGTGTTCATTGTCATGTGTTAGGGTTCAGTGTCGTGTGTTAGTTTTCACTGCTGAGTGTTAGTGTTCAGTGTTACTGTTCTATGTTGTGTGTTCAGTGTTGTGTGGATATGGCACGTGGAAGTGTTCATTGTCGTGTGTTAGTGTTCAATGTTGTGTGTTAGTGTTCAGTGTTGTGTGTTAATGTTCAGTGTTGTGTGTTAGTGTTCAGTGTTGTGTGTTAATGTTCAGTGTTGTGTGTTAATATTCAGTTAGTGTTCAGTGTTAGTGTTCTATGTTGTGTGTTCAGTGTTGTGTGGAAGTGTTCATTGTCATGTGTTAGTGTTCAGTGTTGTGTGTTCAGTGTCATGTGTTAGTGTTCAATGTTGTGTGTTAGTGTTCAGTGTTGTGTGTTAGTGTTCAGTGTCGTGTGTTAGTGTTCAGTGTTGTGTGTTAATGTTCAGTGTTGTGTGTTAGTGTTCAGTGTTGTGTGTTAGTGTTCAGTGTCATGTGTTAGTGTTCAGTGTTGTGTGTTATTGTTAGGTAGTGTATTAGTGTTCAGTGTTGTGTGTTAGTGTTAGGTAGTGTATTGGTGTTCAGTGTTGTTGAAGCTCTGTGTATTTGGGATCTGAGACTAACACACACTCATTAGAGTCAGACAGCTAAGTGGTGATGAATTGAGGTTCTTTTTAACACTATTAAGAGCTTTCACATAAAACAGGAGGATTTAGGAATCAGTTCTGAGTGAATCAGTGGCTCTCGCTCTAATCCTCCATTATCCATTAAACACACTCCCCCCAGGTGTGTTTGTATTTTACACACCATCACACTTCCTCCGGATTATCGACACCTGCCTCCGTGGGTCAATACACACTCTAGCTGCATGTTAACCATCGCAACCCACTGACCTTCACCATCTCCTCATCAGTACACCAACTTCATCACTGGAACTCTCAATATCCGGTCATATTACTCAACATCCTGCGTTCTGATTGGTCAGAAGCTTTGATAAACCTCACAGTGTACAGAGGAGAATGTTGAGAAGAAGAGTAAAATGAGTGTAACAATTCAATTCAATTCAATTTATTTGTATAGTAATTTTAATACATCACATTGTCTCAAAGCAGCTTTACAAAAGGATAGAAACAGAAGAGAAAAAATAAATACATTTATATAATCATAAAAGAAATTAATACATACATTTAAAGTTTAAAATTAATTTAAAAAAGATTAACCTAAAATACTATATATAAATAAATATATAGATACTATATATTTATCCCTATCCCTAATGAGCAAGACTGAGGTGACGGTGATGAGGCAAAACTCCCTGAGATGATAAGAGGAAGAAACCTTGAGAGGAACCAGACTCAGAAGGGAACCTCATCCTCATTTGGGTGACACTCTACAGTAAATAGTGTAAATGTAAATAATGTCCTTTCTACAACAGTTTATAATAGTGCAGCCGAGAGCTACTGAGGAACTAATGGGTCATCGTAAAATCTGAGATCAGCACGGGAGTGGCATATATAGCTCAACAGAGAGAAAGAGAGAGAGAGAGAGAGAGAGAGAGAGAGAGAGAGAGAGAGAGAGAGAGAGAGAGAGAGAAATTTTAGGTACAGTATGATTGTAATGAGGTGATGGACAATGTAAATTGTGTGCAAACAGGGACTCCTGCAAGACTAGCTATGACAGTTGACTGCCGAGGGGACAAGTGTTTAGAGCTGAGAGAATAAAGAGAGACCGCTGAGGGGACGAGTGTTTAGAGCTGAGAGAATAAAGAGAGACCGCTGAGAGGACGAGTGTTTAGAGCTGAGAGAATAAAGAGAGACCGCTGAGGGGACGAGTGTTTAGAGCTGAGAGAATAAAGAGAGACTGCTGAGGGGACAAGAGTTTAGAGCTGAGAGAATAAAGAGAGACTGCTGAGGGGACGAGCGTTTAGAGCTGAGAGAATAAAGAGAGACTGCTGAGGGGACGACCGTTTAGAGCTGAGAGAATAAAGAGTGACTGCTGAGGGGACGAGCATTTAGAGCTGAGAGAATAAAGAGTGACTGCTGAGGGGACGAGCATTTAGAGCTGAGAGAATAAAGAGAGACTGCTGAGGGGACAAGAGTTTAGAGCTGAGAGAATAAAGAGAGACTGCTGAGGTGACGAGCGTTTAGAGCTGAGAGAATAAAGAGAGACTGCTGAGGGGACGAGTGTTTAGAGCTGAGAGAATAAAGAGAGACTGCTGAGGGGACGAGAGTTTAGAGCTGAGAGAATAAAGAGAGACTGCCGAGGGGACGAGCGTTTAGAGCTGAGAGAATAAAGAGAGACTGCTGAGGGGACGAGAGTTTAGAGCTGAGAGAATAAAGAGAGACTGCCGAGGGGACGAGCGTTTAGAGCTGAGAGAATAAAGAGAGACTGCTGAGGGGACGAGCGTTTAGAGCTGAGAGAATAAAGAGAGACTGCTGAGGGGACGAGCGTTTAGAGCTGAGAGAATAGAGACTGCTGAGGGGACGAGCGTTTAGAGCTGAGAGAATAAAGAGAGACTGCTGAGGGGACGAGCGTTTAGAGCTGAGAGAATAAAAAGGGACCGCTGAGGGGACGAGTGTTTAGAGCTGAGAGAATAAAGAGAGACCGCTGAGGGGACGAGTGTTTAGAGCTGAGAGAATAAAGAGAGACTGCTGAGGGGACGAGTGTTTAGAGCTGAGAGAATAAAGAGAGACTGCCGAGGGGACGAGCGTTTAGAGCTGAGAGAATAAAGAGAGACTGCTGAGGGGACGAGAGTTTAGAGCTGAGAGAATAAAGAGAGACTGCCGAGGGGACGAGCGTTTAGAGCTGAGAGAATAAAGAGAGACTGCTGAGGGGACGAGCGTTTAGAGCTGAGAGAATAAAGAGAGACTGCTGAGGGGACGAGCGTTTAGAGCTGAGAGAATAGAGACTGCTGAGGGGACGAGCGTTTAGAGCTGAGAGAATAAAGAGAGACTGCTGAGGGGACGAGCGTTTAGAGCTGAGAGAATAAAAAGGGACCGCTGAGGGGACGAGTGTTTAGAGCTGAGAGAATAAAGAGAGACCGCTGAGGGGACGAGTGTTTAGAGCTGAGAGAATAAAGAGAGACTGCTGAGGGGACGAGTGTTTAGAGCTGAGAGAATAAAGAGAGACTGCTGAGGGGACGAGTGTTTAGAGCTGAGAGAATAAAGAGAGACTGCCGAGGGGACGAGCGTTTAGAGCTGAGAGAATAAAGAGAGACTGCTGAGGGGACGAGAGTTTAGAGCTGAGAGAATAAAGAGAGACTGCCGAGGGGACGAGCGTTTAGAGCTGAGAGAATAAAGAGAGACTGCTGAGGGGACGAGCGTTTAGAGCTGAGAGAATAAAGAGAGACTGCTGAGGGGACGAGCGTTTAGAGCTGAGAGAATAGAGACTGCTGAGGGGACGAGCGTTTAGAGCTGAGAGAATAAAGAGAGACTGCTGAGGGGACGAGCGTTTAGAGCTGAGAGAATAAAAAGGGACCGCTGAGGGGACGAGTGTTTAGAGCTGAGAGAATAAAGAGAGACCGCTGAGGGGACGAGTGTTTAGAGCTGAGAGAATAAAGAGAGACTGCTGAGGGGACGAGTGTTTAGAGCTGAGAGAATAAAGAGAGACTGCTGAATAAAATAAACAGTTGTGTGTTTTGTGCTTGGATTCACTTTCTGTAGCTTTACTGCTATTTCATCTTTAGGCTGTTAGATGTAACTGACATGTTACATACTTCACACCTCCTTACTTGTCCTGAAGATCTGCATGTTTCTGCAGATATGTGAGCAGTAGCTGGGGGGAGTGATGATGATGATGATGATGATGATGATGATGATGATGATGGATCAGAGCAGGTCAGTGATTTGGATAAAAGGCTGATAACTGATAAGTGTTGAAGGATCTGATGAAATGACATTAACCTTCAGCACCAAGAGAATCAAACCTGATCTTTAGCAGATTAGCCTTTAGCTTGAGAATCTGAGTTTAATTACTAACACACTCTCTACTGAAACTCTACTGAATCTGATGTACTAGTGACAAACCACGGTTGCTATGGTAACCTGTTTTGACAGGTTTTTCTACTATTATATGAAACACTACATTTAATAATTCCACTGTGAATGATATCACATTTATTTATAATGTTTTGTATATCGTATATATTGTATATGTAACATCATCAGCTGAACATCCAGACCTGCTTATCAATGGCTCCACAGTTGAGAGTGAAGACTAAAGAGTACCAGCCTCCCACCACCCATCTTTACCACCTTCTACAGATGAACTGTGGAAAGCGTCCTGGCCCTCTGTATCACTGTGTGCTTTGGAAATTGCAAAACCTTAGAACACGTCTCCATCCCCTCTATACAGGACATCCTCCAGGCACAGAGGATGTCACAGAACCTCTGTCATTGTGAAGGATCAATCACATCCCTCCTACAAGTTGTTTAATCTCTTCTATCGGGCAGGAGGTTCCACAGCATGAGGACACAAACTGCAAAGTTCCACAGCATGAGGACACACTGCAAAGTTCCACAGCATGAGGACACACACTGCAAAGTTCCACAGCATGAGGACACACACTGCAAAGTTCCACAGCATGAGGACACACTGCAAACCTCCACAGAATGAGGACACACACTGCAAGGTTCTGCAACAGCTTCTTTCTTCAGAGCCCTGAACACCCTGGTGCCCCTCATCACCTTTCTCCCAGCTGCTTAATTGTGCTCTATGGATATTAATGGTCACTCAATAGACACTAACACACATCTGCTGACACACACATTGAACACACACAGTAAATGCACAGTGAACACACTCAGTAAACACACACAGTAAACAAACACAGTAAACACACAGTAAACACACAATGAACACACAGAGATCACACAGTAAACACACAGTAAACACACAGTGAACACACAGTGAACACACACAGCGAGCACACAGTGAACACACACAGTTAACACACACAGTAAACACACAGTGAACACACACACAGTAAACACACACAGTAAACACACAGTGAACACATACAGTAAACA
>NC_083462.1:16273861-16371361 GCF_030014155.1 Tachysurus vachellii | reverse complement strand
AATCACACACACACAGGCACACACACATAATCACACACACGCACATACACAATCACACACAAGCACACACACACATAATCACACACACACACACAGGCACACACACACATAATCACACACACACTTGGTTTGTTTGAGGCAGTAGCAAGCAGCATGCATATTCTTAGCCTGACTATTCATAGTACATATACACCAGAGACAGCAGTGTTCATGTATAAGAGCACTAGATGTTTATACAGTACAAAAAAATCGTAAAACAACCAACCTGCATGATGACGCTTTGCAACTTCGTCTCTGTGGAGACCAGGCCTCCATTCCTCAGCGTCGCCTTATGGCGGTGATCAGGAGAGGGGACGGCCGAAAGCAGAAGCACGGTAAGTGGGCAGGTGTCGGTACTAGGCTAAAAACAAACTCTAGCTGGCTGGCTCTCCCGTCTATTCTACTCTCAGATGTTTGCTTCCTGGATAATAAATTGGACTACATCCCACTCAAACAGACCACATGGCAAGAGTTTAGAAACTGCTGCGTCTTTGTTTTCATTTAGACGTGGCTCAGCGGCAGAGTTCCAGATGCCGCTACTCAGCTAGACGGGCTCACCTCATTTTGTGCTGACAGAAATGTAGCTCTGTGCGGTAAGGCTCATGGTGGTGGTGTGTTTACGTCAACACGGAATGGTGCAAGAACTCTGTGCTTGTTTCTAGCTACTGTTCATCGTTAGTGGAGTTTGTGACTGTTAGGTGCAGGACATTTTATTTACCATGAGAATTCACCACTGCATTCATTAATAGAGTGTACATTCCCCCAGCACTAATGCTAAAGCGGCTCTATGTAAACTCCATGGGGATATTAGTGATCTGCAGACTGTTCATCCCGAAAGACTGTTTATTATCGCCGGAGATTTCAATCATGCAAATCTCAAGTCAGTGCTCCCTAAATTACATCAGTACATGGACTTTGCAACAAATGGAAAATGGAAATCTTTTTTACACAAACCCCCAGTGTGTACTGTGTGGAGCCCCTAGAGACTTCAGAAAAGGGGACAGGGCGGCCAGAGAACAGCAAGAGCAAAACTGTCCCGAGCCATCAGAGCGGCAAAGTGCACACACGCCCAGACAATCCACAGCCACTTCCAGGACAGCGGAGACACCCGGCGCATGTGGCAGGGCATACAGGTGATCAACTACAAGTCAGCTTCACCTGCCTGTGATAGTGATGCCTCCCTCCCTGATGCGCTGAACGACTTCTACTCTCAGTTTGAGGTGCAGAACAATGTAGGAGCAAGAAAGATCATCCCTCCACCGATGATCAGGTACAGTACTCTGTTTATCCACGGTCGACGTGAGGAGAACTCTATACAGAGTTAACCCACGGAAAGCTGCTGGACCAAACAACATTCCAAGCAGCGTTTTCAGGGAATGTGCAGAACAGTTAGCGGATGTCTTCACTGACATCTCCAACATTTCCCTGAGCAGCACCGTTGTTCCTACGTGCCTCAAGGGAACCACCATTGTCCCCGTCCCAAAGAAGTCTACAGTGTCCTGCCTCAATGACTATCGTCCCGTCGGACTCACACCCATTATAATGAAGTGCTTCGTCCAAACTGCTCCACAGACGATGCCATTGCCACGGCCCTTCATTTAGCCCTCACCCACCTGGACAATAAAGACACTTATGTACGAATGCTGTTCAGAGTCTTTAGTTCAGCATTCAATACAATAATCCCTCAGCACCTGTTTGGGAATCTGAGCCTGCCGGGACTGAACACCTCCCTCTGTAACTGGATCCTGGACTTCCTGACTGGGAGACCTCAGTCAGTCCGGAACAGCATCTCCAGCACCACCACACTGAACACTGGAGACCCTCAGTCCACTGCTGTTCACCTTGCTGACTCACGACTGTGCAGCAATGCACAGATCGAACCATATTATCAAGTTCACCAGTGGCACGACTGTGGTGGGTCTCATCAGCAAGAACGAGGAGTCAGCATACAGAGAGGAGGTGCAACAGCTAACTACCTGGTGTAGAGCCAACAACCTGTCTCTGAATGGTGATAAAACTAAAGAGATGGTTGTTGACAGGAGAGCACAGAGCGACCACTCTCTGCTGAACATCAACGGGTCACATGTAGAGATCGTCAAGAGCACCAAACAAAAAAGACCCTGCAGTGGATAGTGAGGACAGCTGAGAAGATCTATGGAGTCTCTCTTTCCTACATTACATACACCCCTGACACACACTCTTCACCCTCCTGCCTGTCTGGAAAAGGGTACAGAAGCATTCGGCCCTCACGACCAGACTGTGTAACAATTCAATTCAATTCAATTCAATTCAAATTTATTTGTCTCGAAGCAGCTTTACAGAACATAAACATAGAACAAAAGGTTAATATAAAGAATAATATAAAGATTAATATCATACAAAATTTAAGATTAATTAACAGTTTCTTTCCGCAAACCATCAGACTCCTCAATAACTGAACTGAGCACAATACACACACACACACTCCACTGTATGGACTGCACTGATCTACACCAAACACACACCCTTCCAATATACATCCATGTCTACAGCACCACCATATTATATAAACTATTTACATGCTGTTTTACACAATTCATTACAATAGCTCATAAAACTGCTGCTACTATATTAAGTGTTCATTCCAGTATTTCTGTACATGTACTGTAGGGTATACAGTGTGTACACCAGTCAGTGCTGCTTTTGTGTACTGTCTTTTGTGGGTTGTATTGTATTGTTTGTTTGCACCATCTTTTGTCCTGCACTGTCTGTTTGTCTTGTGTCTCACACCGTCTTCTTGTCTTGTGTCTCACACTGTCTTTCTTGTCTTGTGTCTCAGACTGTCTTCTTGTCTTGTGTCTCACACTGTGTACACCAAGTTGTACAGATACACTTTATGTGTCTAGGACTAACTTACTTCAGTCCTTATCTCTGTGATGTTCTAGGTAGCTCCCTGGTCCTGGAGGAATGTTGTCTCATGTCACTGTGTACTGTGTCACATAAATATGGTGTAAATGACCATAAAAGCTTCTTGACTTGACACACACACACACACACACACACACACACACTCTGTCATGTGCTAATGATATAATCTGGTTTTGAGTGGATTTTATAAGTAAAACTGATAATTAAACGACCTCTGAACCTGCAGGTACACCTCCTAACCTCCTCACATTCTTCACCTTCCTCACATTCTTTATGTTCTTCAGCTCCTGACCTCATGTTCTTCACATTCTTTATCTCCTAACCTTCTTCTCCTCCTCATAACCCTACTGTGATCAAATATCTGTTCATTATCTAGAGCTCTCATTCAGCTAATGCTTGGAGCTGCTACTTATTTCTTCTAGCAAACTATTTATTTATTATCCTATTTTATTATTATTATATCTATTTATTCACAAATCATTCTCAAGTCATTTTGTCTGAGTGTCATGTCACTGGCTCCACCCATTTGACTCCTTTAAATGTGACTTGTTTGATTGTAAATGTTTCAGAATATTAGCTCAAACTCCTCTTTGATATTTATAATACTAATAACAAAAGAGTAGATTGTGAAATCTGGTGACATCATGGGGTCACGGCCTCTAGTGTGGGAAACTTTGGTCTAATATAAATATAAATTGGTGTCACACGTGTCATCAGAAGAAGTCTTCAGGAAGCATGCTGAGTGCTGCTCAGGGGTTTCAGCTCCACTTCGCCCCCTACTGGAGTCACACACAATAACATAACATCCACTACACCGTGTACACACATTCAGAAGCTCCGCCTCCTCCTTCACCAGCTCTCAGTGAACACAAACACTTTGTTATCTTTCAGGAGGCTCATTAAATCATTTTGACTTCAGTTTAAACATCTTCCATGATGTTTAAACACACACACACACACACACACACACACACACACACACACATGATTAAACATCATCACTGTAGATCTGTTTTTTTTCTTTAAAGAGTTTCGTTCAGTCCTTTGGCCTCGTTTCATTTCCACTGACTCACAGCCGGAGGACCAAACCACCGAACCACCGAACCGCAGCCTTTAAAATCCAGCCAGACCTTTAAAAGTCGATGTGAAAGCTCTGGTTTCATATTCTCTCTGGTTTCACCTCGAGCTGAACTCCAGCAGCAACGTTCTGGATGAGAATCAGACCTCTAACTGTCGCTCTAAACAATCATTAGTGAGGTGTGAGGAGAGAGCGGCGCTGAGGGTTAATGAGAACATAGAAATAGACGAGTGTGTCCAGCTTTCCACTGTGTGATTGTGTGGATGACACATGTAACATCACACACACACACACACACACACACACACACACACACACACACCCACACACACACACACACACAGACACCACAATGGTGGAACAAACAGTTTTTTTGAATAGCCAAGTCCACGTCCTCATATCCTCACTGCCTCATGTCTTCATTGCCTCACCTCATCACTGCCTCACACCTCACATTCCTTACTGCCTCGCATTTTTATATCCTCACTGCCTAATATCCTCACTGCCTCATATCCTCACTGCCTCATGTCTTCATTGCCTCACACCTCACATACTTAGTGGTTATTTTTAAAAGGAATGTGGTCATAAATCATGTATAAGGTCACCAATGAAGTTTCTTAAGACTTTTGTCCACATTAAGCTGAATATGAAGATGATCCTGAAGAGTCTGAGACAGAGCACAGATGCTTCAAACTGATAACATTTTCTACAAATAATTGACGTGACTTGTAGTTTGATTTTATTCAGTTAATGAATATAATTTCTGTAATAAACACTGTATGTTGGTTATACAGTTATTACAGACAACTCACACCGACTACCGAACATATCCAGAACAGGATGTTACTATAGAAACACTGTTCACATTCAGTACCTCACACGTAATAACCAGCACACCATGTCACATTAACACCGATCATCATTAAGGGTTTTTATTCAGTGTCAGAACAAACATGGTATTTATTTTTAATTAAAAGTAAATGAAATGATCTGCTAATGTTAAATAACTATGTTATAGTTTCTACACAGAGGTAACAGGCAGTGAAGCTCTCGAGATGTTTCATCAGCGATGGAGTTTCTCCATCTCCATTCTCCTGATGAATCCATCGCTGCTCTCATGAAGGACAGAGTTAATGTACAGAGTCGGAGTCTCACATCATCATCATCACATGCTTATCTACAAAGATAACGTTACTTTAGCAACCAGACATGGAGTTACAACTAGAGGACATCTTCAGAGCTAAAAGAAAAAAGATAGAAAGACAGCAGTCACATGAAGCTCATATACTGTATATTCCCTGTATAATTATATACAGATTATATTTGTATATATTTGTTTATGTATATCACTACATACATCTGTACCGCACTACTACTTTACACTTTACACTAAGATGCTAACTGAATTTTGTTGCCTTGTACCCATGTGCAACAACAATACAGTTGAATCTGATCTAATCTAATATTGGACGCTTGGTGCTGTGTGTCTCTCTCTCCACTCTTCTGTAAACTCATTAAACACACTGTGTGAGATGTAAAACAGGGTTAATTAGATTTCAGTGAAATGATCTATAATGTGTATCCTCGCTCACACTAACCAGAGTCTGGTGAAGAAGCAACTGTTTATAACTGCTGTAACTTCAGTGACATGTTCGACACCAGATTATTTTTCAGGAAGAAAAAGTATTTTGTTGCACATTTTGTAGGAAGTCTGGGAGGAAGTTGATCATCAGTCATGTCTCAGAGTTTTTCCTAAATGTGTAGGAGGAAAGCAGTTGATACTGAACCGAGCTTCAGAGTCTGAATAAAGGAGAGCTGCGGCTGCAGTCGCTGCTGCGGTTTAATTAAAACTGGCTCAGAATTCTTCACTTCTTCAGCATGGCTTTGAGCCCAGATTCACAGACGACTTTTACATCATTTACGTCACAGTGTCACTTCACATCATTTTCACTTTCACTCTGAGAATTTACAACGAGTTCTTGAAAATTCAGCTGACTAGCATGACGGGTCATCTGTTAGCCTGACCTTATATTTAAAGTTAGACCAGAAACAAACTCACACAAAGGTCAGGGCTCGAGGTGAGGTCATGTGACCCAGCTTGTGTTTCAAGTCAAGTCAAGTCAAGTCAAGTAGCTTTTATTGTCATTACAACCATATACAGCTGTTACAGTACACAGTGACATGAGACAACGTTTCTCCAGGATCAGGGTGTTACATAAAACAAAGACAGAGCTATAATGACTAAGTTAGTCCTAGATACATAAAGTGTATCTGTGCAATATGTGCAGGACAAGACAAACAAGACAGACAAGACAGTGCAGGACAAAAGACAGTGCAGGACAAAAGACAGTGCAGGATGTATTTTGGAAGAGTGTGTATTTGGTGGAGATCAGTGCAGTCCATACAGTGGAATGTGTGTCTGTGGGATTGGGGACAATGGTGGTTGTCTTGGGAAATGTTGAAGATGTTAGTGAAACATCCGCTAGCTGTTTTGCACATTCCCTGAGCACGCTGCCAGGAATGTTGTCTGGTCCAGCAGCTTTCCGAGGGTTAACTCTGCATTTAGTTCTCCTCACGTTGGCCGTGGATAGACAGAGTACCTGATCGTTGGGGGAATCGATGGTCTTTCTTGCCATTACGTTGTTTTGCACCTCAAAGCGAGCGTAGAAGTCATTCAGCGCATCTGGAAGATGAAGTTGCCTTGAAGTTTGTAATCGCCTGTATGCCGGTCAGTGCATTCAAAGCAGTCCTGAACAGCAGAGGTGGCTCCTGCTGGCCAGGTTCTCACCTGCTTCAGAAACTGTTTAGAGTCTGACCAGTGGTCTGTATGCTGGAATTAGCATAACAGAGATGTGGTCTGAGTAGCCGAGGTGTGAGCGGGGCTCCGCATGACAAGGGGTGGGGCTCCGCACGATACACGCTGGGAATGTTTGTGTAAACAAGATCCAGCGTGTTTTCCCACCTCATTGCAAAGTCTACATACTGATGGAATTTAGGGAGAGCAGACTTGAGATTTGCATAATTGATATCTCCGGCGATGATAAACAGTCTGTCAGGGTGAACATTCTAATTCTAACTAATAGCCCCATAGAGTTCACATAGAGCTGCTTTAGCATTAGCAATAGGGGGAATGTACACTCCAACCATGAAAACCGTTGTGAATTCCCCAGGTAAATAAAATTCTTATAAAATAAAATAAAATGCACAGAGTTCTTGCACCATTCCAAGTTAAAGTAAACACACACACCACCACCACGAGTCTTACAGCACAGAGCTGCATTTCTTTCGGCATGAAATGAGGTAAGTCCATCTAGCTGAATGGCAGCATCCGGAACTCTGTCGCTGAGCCACGTCTCCATCAAAATAAAGACGCAGCAGTTTTTAAATTCTCGCCGTGAGTCAGAGGTAGTCCAGTTTATTGTCCAGGAAGCAAACATTGGAAAGTAGAATGGACGGGAGAGCCGGCCGGCTAGGGTTTGTTTTTAGCCTATAGCACAGACACAACCGCCCACTTCCGCTTCCTTTTGAGGTGCTTTTCAAGGACTGGAGGCCTGGTCTCTCCGCAGCAAGCTGAGGTTGTGAAGCCTTTCCAGCACATCATCGTGCAGGTTGGCTGACGCACAATTTCTGTATTTTATTCATTTCTGGTGGTTACATACATGAATACCGTTACGTAAATAAAAACGTAAAAAACGTAAATAGCACCGTATTGGATCGGAGTGGCCACTGCATTCTACTGCTGCGCTGCCATTCAGTAGTTACTAATCACTGAGTTTGATGACTTAGAGATGTAAAATTCACCAAACTAATCAAAATCCATGACAGAATGTCAGACATAACATAATATAGGTTTAGAAACCTTCATCTGGAGAGAAACAGCCGCATGAAGAGCGATATCATTCCTTTAACTCAGGAGTTTTGTCTTTACCTCCGTACTGAATCAGACAGACGTTATCACTTTTATAACTGTATATCACTGTATTTCACACAAGGAGCTTTATTCAGAGTCACGACTGAAGAGAAAGACTTCACTGTCCCTGAGCCACACCCATCTATTAGACTAACTCTGCCCCGTGTGTGTGAATAGAGCGCTGGACCTCTAATCCCTAATGTAATACTAAAATAGATTTTGATATTTGATAATAAATCACAGGTTTTATTGCTTAAATGTATCAGGCATTAGATCCGGTGAAGCAGGTGTGTCCTATTCATCTATTCTTCCTTTTTTCTCTCTTTCTTCTCTTTTCATCAGACAGACAAGCGTTCCTGTTTCACTCTTCTCAACTCGTCTTGCCATTGTTATGTAAATGTTCTGAAAATGTCCTTGGAAACATGAAATCTGGGATCAAAGCCACGTTGGAAGATGAAAAGTGTCTCGACCCAGTTTTAATTAAACTGCAGTGTTATTTTCACTCAGCCTGAGTCTGAGACTGGAGCTCATTTGAATATGAACTGCTTTTCCTTTGACACACTTCAGTTTTAGAAACACTTTCCTCACACAGCTGATGATGAAATTCCATCCCAAACTTCCTGCATCTTCAGAACCTCCAGGAACCATCTAACTGGAGATGTTTCATATCAGATGTGTGTTGAAGGAAACCTCAGTGCAGTGAGCTAATCATGTCCTCACTACTGTGTAATTAAAGCCCTTAACTCCTCATACACTCCAGTTTAAACTTGTTTAGCTGAAGAACGGAGAAGAAAAGCATCTGTTGTCTCTCGTCTGAGAGCATTTGAGTGACGTGGCCTCAGCAACGTTGCTGAATGCAGAGAGAAAGTCATTTCTATAATTATCTGATTTATTTAGTCTCCAGTTGTGATTTTTTTCACGGTATTAGCAAAGGTTTATCTGAGGTTGTGTTCAAGAAAACATTTTTATGAAGACATTTTCAGCTCTAAATGCCTCAGAAAACTTATTGTCTGCTTTTGGTTTGTTTAATTATTCACTTAATTAACATCTGATTCAGAATCGACAAAAGGTCTTACACAACAGTGTAGTTAACTCCGCCCCTGGCCACGCCCACAGCAACACCATTAGTAATCAGTACCAGGGCTGTCATTAGGGCCTTTATATTAGAACATGAGCCTCAGTTTTTTACAAAAATAAATCACTCTCTGATGTAGATTACATTAAATATGTAAATAACTTCATTAGTGTTTATTTATTTGTTATTACTGCTTATTTATCACTGACATTATTTTAATTATTTCAGAAATGAATGATTCTTCTTCTTCTTCTTTCGGCTTTTCCCTTCAGGGGTCGCCACAGCGAATCATCTCTCTCCACCTAACCCTATCTTCTGCATCCTCAACACTTGCACCCACTAGCTTCAAATCCTCATTAATTACATCCATATACCTCCTCTTTGGCCTTCCTCTTTGCCTCCTGCCTGGCAGCTCCATGTCCAACATTCTCCTACCAATATACTCACTCTCCCTCCTCTGAACATGTCCAAACCATCTTAATCTCGCCTCCCTAACTTTGTCCCCCAAACGTCCAACATGGGCTGTCCCTCTGATGTACTCGTTCCTAATCCTGTCCAATCTTGTCACACCCAAAGAGAACCTCAACATCTTCAGTTCGGCTACCTCAAGCTCTGACTCCTGTCTCTTCTTCAGTGACACTGTCTCTAAACCATACAGCACGGCCGGTCTCACCACTGTCCTGTACACCTTCCTGTAAAATCAGATTCTTGCTGATATTTTCCTATCACACAGAACTCCTGACACCTTTCTCCACCCACTCCAACCTGCCTGCACTCGCTTCTTTACTTCTTTCCCACTCTCTCCATTACTCTGGACTGTTGACCCCAAGTACTTAAACTCCTGTACCTTCTTCACCTCTTCACCCTGTAACCTTACTGTTCCACTTCCCTCCCTTTCATTCACACACATGTACTCAGTCTTACTACGACTGACTTTCATTCCTCTTCTCTCCAGCGCAAACCTCCACCTCTCCAGGTTTTCCTCCACCTGCTCCCTGCTCTCACTACAGATCACAATGTCATCTGCAAACATCATCGTCCAAGGAGACTCCTGTCTGACCTCCTCTGACAACTGGTCCATCACTATAGCAAACAGGAAGGGGCTCAGAGCCGATCCCTGATGCAGTCCCACCTCCACTGTAAACTCCTCTGTCTGACCTACAGCACACCTCACCACTGTCCTGCTCCTCTCATACATGTCCTGCACCACTCTGACATACTTCTCTGCTACTCCTGACTTCCTCATACAGTACCACAGCTCTTCTCTTGGCACCCTGTCATACGCTTTCTCTAAGTCTACAAACACACAGTGCAACTCCCTCTGACCATCCCTATACTTCTCCATCAACATTCTCAGAGCAAAAATTGCATCTGTTGTGCTCTTTCTCGGCATGAAGCCATACTGCTGCTCACAAATTTCCACCACCTTCCTTAACCTAGCTTCCACTACTCTTTCCCACAACTTCATTGTATGGCTCATCAACTTTATCCCCCTATAGTTGCTGCAACTCTGCACGTCACCCTTATTCTTAAAGATCGGCACTAACACACTCCTTCTCCATTCCTCAGGCATCCTCTCACTTTCTAATACCCTGTTGAACAAACTAGTTAAAAATTCCACTGCTGCCTCTCCTAGACACTTCCAGACCTCTACCGGGATGTCGTCAGGACCAACTGCCTTTCCACTTTTCATCCTCTTCAAGGCCTTCCTGACTTCATCCTTTCTAATCTTATCTACTTCCTGTTCCACAGAGTTCACCCCTTCTACTCTTTTTTCCCTCTGATTTTCCTCATTCATCAGCTCCTCAAAGTATTCCTTCCATCTCCTCTGTACACTCTCCTCACTTGTGAGCACCCTTCCATCTCTATCCTTAATAATTCTAACTTGCTGCACATCCTTCCCATCTCGATCCCTCTGTCTAGCTAACCTGTACAAGTCCTTCTCTCCTTCTCTAGTGTCTAACCTAGTGTACAACTCATCATATGCCTTCTGCTTGGCCTTAGACACCTCCCTCTTCACTCTGCGCTGTAACTCCTTGTATTCCTGTCTATTCTCTTCAGTCCTGTCCATATCCCACTTCTTCTTGGCTAATCTCTTCCTCTGTATACTATCCTGAACTTCCTCATTCCACCACCAAGTCTCCTTATCTTCTTTCCTCCTTCCAGATGACACACCCAGCACCTTTCTCCCTGTCTCCCTGATCACTTCTGCTGTAGTTTCCCAGTCATCCGGCAGCACTACCTGACCACCCAGAGCCTGCCTCAACTTCTGTCTAAATTCCTCACAACATTCCTCCTTTCTCAGCTTCCACCACTTAGTTTTCTTCTCTATCTTTGACCTCTTCCTCTTACAGACCATCAGAGTCATCCTACACACCACCATCCTATGCTGTCTGGCTACACTCTCTCCCACTACCACTTTACAGTCACTAATCTCTTTCAGATTGCCTCTTCTACAAAGGATGTAGTCTACCTGTGTTCTCCTACCTCCACTCTTGTAAGTCACTCTATGTTCCTCCCTCTTCTGAAAATACGTGTTAACCACAGCCATGTCCATCCTCTTAGCAAAGTCTACTACCATCTGTCCTTCAAGGTTCCTTTCCTTAACTCCAAACTTGCCCATCACCTCCTCATCACCTGTGTTCTCCTCACCAACATGTCCATTAAAATCCGCTCCTATCACCACTCTCTCACCCGTGGGAATACTCTCAATCACCTCATCGAATTCACACCAGAATCTCTCTTTCTCCTCTAACTCACAACCTACCTGCGGGGCATAACCACTAACAACATTCAACATCACCCCTTCAATCTCTAACTTCAGACTCATCACCCTGTCTGACACTCTCTTCACCTCCAGAACATTCCTCACAAACTCCTCCTTCAGGACCACACCTACCCCATTTCTCTTACTATCCACACCATAATAAAACAGCTTGAATCCTGCTCCTATACTACGAGCCTTGCTACCCTTCCATTTGGTCTCCTGTACACACAGTATATCCACCTTCCTTCTCTCCATCATATCAGCCAGCTCTCTACCTTTCCCTGTCATAGTACCAACATTCAGAGTCCCTATTCTCAGTCCTACACTCTTACCTTTCCTCTTCTCTCTCTGTCTGTGCACTCTCCTCCCTCCTCTACTCCTTCGACCAACAGTAGCCCAATTTCCACCGGCGCCCTGTAGGTCAACGGCGCCGATGGCGGTCGTTGTTAACCCGGGCCTCGACCGATCCGGTATGAAATTCTTACTGACAACTCGCATGGTTAGATTTGGCAATGTTTTATGCCGGATGCCCTTCCTGACGCAACCCTCTCTATTTATCCGGGCTTGGGACCGGCACAGAAGTCACTGGACTGTGACCCCCATGGCTAGATTCAGAAATGAATGATTAAAAGCTAAAAAGAAAATATCTGTGCTCCGCCCCCTCGCTGTGCTCCGCCCTCTCGCTGTGCTCCGCCCCCTCGCTGTGCTGCTCCTCCCTTCACTTTCTCAGTGGAAACCTCACTCATCTATAACACATCATAGCTGAGGACGGGTTAATGAGCTAATGCTTCTTGTTGTCTTAATGAGTAGTGTGTGAGATTGCTTTTAGTTAAACAAGGGCTTTTCCACATCTAATTTACTCAGCAACTTCTAAAAGCAGTAAACTCTTTAGGCCTGAGGCCCAGGAGTGATCTAATGCTCCAGTAGGTTCATGCTGATAAGAGACCAAGTGTTGTCTGGTGTGAAGTGTTTGTTCAGGAACATGCTGTAATCATCTGCTTTTAACTTTATTGTGTGTAATGATATTTGGCGAGTGGTTTTTATAGACACATTCTTAGAGTAAGTGGTCACGGTGACTGCGGCTCTAACTCCTTCCTCTACAGTCGTCTCGTGTTTGTGAATGTGTGTGTATATATGTGTTTGTATGTGTGTTTGTATGTGTGTGTATGTGTGTTTGTGAATGTGTGTGTATGTGTGTTTGTGAATGTATGTGTGTTTGTGAATGTGTGTGTATATGTGTGTTTGTGAATGTGTGTGTATGTGTATGTGTGTTTGTGAATGTGTGTGTATGTCTGTGTGTGTGAATGTGTGTGTGTTTGTGAATTTGTGTGTTCGTGAATGTGTGTGTGTGTGTGTATTTCTGTGTGTGTGTATTTGTGGGTGTGTGTGTATTTGTGTGTTGTAGCTTTGTAAGCTATCAAAGATACACAGAGACAGGATTGCTGCATGTGAACAGAATGGTCGTATTTATTTTTATTAAACTTCCTGCGCAGGAACAACGCATCAACCAACTAACTAACTCTCCCACTTCTTAAAGGGGAAATGCCAAATATGTATGTGTGTGTGTTTGTCGGTGATATGTGAATTATGTATCAGTTATCTGTGGGTTGTTTGTATCTGCCACCACACAGGCCCCCCCAGAATTCACCAACAGCGGCAACATCAGCTTGCTTGGAGCACGAACATGTCTCCCTGAACGGGTGCAATGATGTGAGCCTGTAGCAGGTAGCACCTCTTGAACATTCTGAGATTTCATCTTGGGGTCTCTACTATTGTTGGTGGTTGGTCGACCCCTCCTAGGAGCCAGCGCCGGAACCATCAGCTGGCCCAGCTCTCCATGAGCTGGTTTAAGTCGGTCGACAGTGACTCGCTCTGTACAGCCCCCGACGTCAACCAGGAAGGTTTTGGCTATAGCCTCCAGAACCCGAAACGGTCTTCAGTGGCCCTCAGTGCAGTTTTGAGAGTGTAGGAGAAAACCACCTCCAACCTACATTGGCCCAGGCTAGCTCCTGCAATCTGACTATAAGTTTAAACAACAGTTCTAAGTTAAAATTCAAAGAAGAAATGATCAGCCAAACTCACGAAGACTGGATTCAGTTGAGGTAGGTTTATTGACAGTCGTATAGACAGCAATCAACCAGCTGGTACCAGGGATACAAGTTTGTCCAGTAGACGAGACTTGCACCGAAGCACTGCTGATCACAGCAAGCTTATATACAGTTCAGACATGCCCCCCCTTTCCTCGTTATCCAATCATAATACAGCTCACGTACGCAGTTTTTGCTCGCTTTTGGAAAAATACCATTATCTCCAAATGATCAATGTTTACCTATGCATTAGGCTATGCATTTAGGCATCCCGATTCCCATTATCTTCTAACCGAGGGGCCTCATTCCTATGTCTCTTAGCTCATAGCCTACGTCATCAGGCCATAAAGCTTTTAAGTTTGTTTTCTGTGCTTTTAGACTTTATTCTGCTTCATGAGGTCTTTGTCAACACAACTTACTTTCTTCATGGGTACGTATGGGTTTCTTGTACTTTTGGTCTATGTGCATTAGCCATCAGTTTACTTATTAACCCAGTGGCCAGAGGCTGTATGTGCTTACTAAGGCTTTATGGACTTGTGATGTGTTCTAGCTTCAATCTCTGCATGGGTCCCTCAACTGTTGGATGAAACCAACCTTTCTACACCATCACCTACTGCTGATCTTTTCACTGAGGTCATCACTCATTACATCCAGGATATGGAGAGTCGTGGTCGACCCAGTGACACATCTGCTGTTAAGTGGGTCGATGACTCAACACAGACTGCTACAGTGGTTACCAAGTCTACTCAGTCTCCTTCAGCATCATCCACACGCACTAAGGCTACTCAAGCTCCAGAGCGTGTTAACAAAAAGACTCAATATCCTCCTCGTCATGCTGTCAAACCATTTTATATTAAGAGTGACTCTTTCTGAGTTTGAATCTTCTTATTAAAACTTATGCTCAGTTTTGGGCCTTAATACTATGTGTACTTGTGTCCTTTCTGCATTGCTGTGTGTGTTGGTTTCTGTGTGTCTTTAGTCTATAGGGGTGGTTAATCATTCTCTACCTCTAATGGCCTATGTCTGCCCGTGCAACATCCGCCGTTGTCGTTGAGGTCAATGGTACTGCTTCAGGCCACCTAGTGGTGCGATCCACCATAGTCAGAAGGTGAGTAAACCCCCGGGATGGCGGCAGTGGTCCCACTAGGTCGATGTTAACGTGGTCAAAACGTCGCTCGGGTACCTCAAAAGTTGCCAGTGGAGCTTTGGTGTGTCTCTGCACTTTGGCCCGCTGAGATGCCACACATGCTGAAACCCAGTTTCGAACATCCTTTTTCAATCCATGCCACACAAACTTTGAAGAAACCAGTTTCTATGAAGCTTTACGCCCCGGGTGTGACAAACTGTGGATGTTGTCAAACACAACGCACCTCCACTGCACCGGTATTATTGGCCGAGCATGGCCTCTGGAGACATCACACATCAGCGTAGCTCCCGCCTCTGCAAAACGGACGTCAGCTACTTTCAAACTTGAGACAGCTGATCTGTAAGCCTGCACCTCTGTGTCGGATTGCTGATCAGTAGCTAATTGGACAAAGTCTATACCCCAGTGTACTGCTTGCACAGCGGCCCTGGAAAGGCAATCTGCTACAAAGTTGCTTTTCCCGTCTATGTGCTTGATATCTGTTGTGAACTCAGGTATGAAGGCCAGGTGGCGTTGTTGCCTTGAGGACCAGGGTTCAAAGACTTTAGACATAGCATGAACCAAGGGTTTGTGATCCACAAACGCTGTGAAAACCCGTCCTTCCAAAAAGAAATGAAAGTGTTTTACTGCCAGGAATAGCGCGAGCAACTCTCTGTCAAAAGTGCTGTACTTCCGCTCATTCGGGCATAGCTGGCGACTGAAAAATGCAAGGGGTTGCCAAACACCATCTACCAGCTGCTCGTGTACTGCACCCACTGCGCAGTCTGACACATCAGTAGTGATAGCAATGGGGGCATCTGGAATCGGATGAGACAGCATGGTTGCCTGGGCTAAAGCGAGTTTAGTGTCCACAAACGACTTGGTCATCACCTCTGACCAGATAATCTGTGCATTCTTGCTGTGCCCTGTGAGGGCCCTGTACAAAGGATGCATGAGCTGGGCTGCCCGAGGAATGAAACGATGATAGAAATTAACCATCCCCAAAAACTCTTGCAGTGATTTGGGTGTGTGTGGAAGAGGGAACTCTGTAATGGCGTTGACTTTGTATGGCAGAGGAACTGCCCCCTCGCTTGTGATCCGGTGGCCTAGAAAGTCAATAGCGGCCAGGCCAAACTGACACTTGGCAGGGTTAATTATCAAGTCATGTTGGCCGAGGCGAGCAAACAGCAATTTTAGATGTGTCAGGTGCTCCTCTTTGGATGCACTGGCGACTAAAATGACATCTAAGTACACGAATAGAAAATCCATGTCTCGTGGGATCGAGTCCATCATTCGCTGAAAGGTTTCCAAAAGGCATCCGTAAAAATTCAAAGAGGCCAAACGGTGTTATCACTGCCGTTTTTGGGATGTCCGCATGGAAGACTGGCACCTGATGGTATCCTCGAATAAGGTCCACCTTCAAAAAAATTGTTTTCCCAGCCAGTCGGGCTGAAAAATCCTGAATGTGTGGAACTGGGTATCGGTCAGGTGACATCATTGAGTCGGCGATAATCTCCACACGGGCGGTAACCGCCATCTGCTTTGGGGACTATGTGGAGGGGCGAGGCCCAGGGACTGTCAGAGCGTCGCACTATACCCATTTTTTCCATGCTAGCAAACTCAGCCTTGGCCACTGCAAGTTTCACTGGATCTAACCGACGTGCCCGGGCATAGACCGGTGGCCCGGATGTAGAGATATGATGTACGACTCCATGGCTGGCCACTGCTGAGGAGAAAGTGGGTTTAGTGAGACTTGGAAAGTTACTGAGCAATAGGGTGAACTCACAGTCAACCGTCAATGCGCTGGACAGGGTGGTCGTGGAGAAGGTGCTCCTTGAACAAGGTAAGACATTGAAACCTTCCGCGGTGACCAAACAGCAGTTTTTTACATCGACCAACAGGCCATTCGTGCACAGGAAGTCTGCACCCAGGAGGGGCCTGCTTACATCTGCCAACACAAACTCCCACGTAAAACGCTGTCCATTGAAGCACAGAGGCACTAGCCGCTTCCCATATGTGCGTATCTTGCCTTGATTGGCTGCCTCGAGCGGTAAGCCAACCTTGCCTAAGTGTCTGTCCATTGTTGACGCAGGCAGGACACTAACCTGTGCCTCCGTATCACACAGGAAATGTCGGCTGGATAATGAGTCTGTGATGAACAGTAGGTAAGCAGTGTCGTTAGCTACTATGCTACTGACAGTCGGCATATTGTGGCTCCCATTGAACGTGCATGGAGGACGGCACTTTTTGGCTTTTGCCCCAAAACGAGCGTGAAAGAAACACAGTCCCTGTTCAGCAGCCTGCCGTGCAGCGGGAGCTAGCCGTTCACCCGAACCACGTGCTGCAGTGGTCAAAACAGGGTACAAGGATGTAGCTATTGCTGAGTCAGTTGCTGTACACTTGTGTGATGCTGTCTGATATACATCCGCCAGTTGTGCTAGTTCTCTGTAATCAGCTACCGTACTATTTGCGAGGGAGGTACGGACATTCTTTGGTAATTGTTGCAAGAATAACTCCTTAAACAGAAAGCATGGCTTATGCTCACCCAGTAGTGCTAGCATGTGGTCCATTAACTCGGACGGCCGTGAATCTCCGAGTCCAGGCAGAGAAAGTAAGCGGCGTGCTCTCTCAGTCTCTGATAAACAGAAAGTCTTTAACAGATATGCCTTTAGTGTAGAATATTTATCCCGATCCGGGGGATCTTCCAGAATGCTGATCGCTCGTGCGGCCGTGGAGCTGCTGAGGGCTGCGACGACGTAATAGTATTTCGTGTCATCCACGGTTATGTCCCGTAAGGCGAACTGAGCTTCGGCTTGCGCGAACCATACGGCCGCTTGTTGCTCCCAAAACTCCGCCAGCTTCAGAGATACAGCATTCGTCGACATCACAAATAAGATATTTGTTCTGCGTTGGGGTCACCAATGTAGCTTTGTAAGCTATCAAAGATACACAGAGACAGGATTGCTGCATGTTCACGTCCGTCTTACGCTGAACAAAGGGACTGAACACACATCGCTTGTAATTCTGAACTTCCCACACAATACAGCTCTGTGTTAAACTCCGCCCCTGTGTGTGTTCAGGCTGCAGTTACGGTAAGTCTAATGATGGGTAATTGTGTACTGTGTGGAAGTTCAGGACTCTTCACTGTGTTCAAACTGATCCAGCTTTGTGAAGGTGATGCAGTTCAACTCCTCCTCAGCTGCAGTCAAAGCTTCCTATAAACGTCTTCAACAGGAAAGCCGTGATAAAAGCTGTGCTCCGGATGGCGAGCGTAATAAAGCACACAGATCAGCATGGCCGCTGCAGGGGAAGCGCTGGCTCAGAGCTGCAGCGTGAGTGTGACTGGCGTAATGAGAGCCATTTTATTGCTTTTGTAAAGAATGTGCACAGAATCTTTCACGGTGATGGATTTAAGCAATAAAACGCAACAAAGAGCCGACTGGGAAATCAGCGAGAGAAAGGAAAGAGGAAGTGTAATGTATTTAACACAGGTGTGTTGAGGTCCTGTGGCTCTAACCCCGAGTTCAGTCTGGGATAATAAGAAGCTAATAGATTTCAGGAGCTGCTTAGACTCCTCACATGACAAGGCTTAAAACACCAAACCACCATCACACATCGTAAAAGAACAACAGTGTGTGTGAAATGGACCCAGTTAATGTGTCTAATTAAACCCGAGCGTGTGATGCAGGATTCTCTCAGGTCCAAATACACTGTAATAAAGATCTCATTCAGTCTGTTAGGGCTCACTGTGAGCTCTGACACTAAGGTTATGGACACTAATTAACATGCTCGGATTAATATGGTAGCGTTTCTATAGCAACAGTTGTGTATGACGTGGTGAAAGAGTCTCCAGTGTGAGGAGGCTTGTGTGTGTGTGTGTGTGTGTGATGTGCTGAAGGAGTCTCCAGTGTGAGGACGTGTGTGTGTGTGTGTGTGTGTGTATGATGTGCTGAAGGAGTCTTCAGTGTGTGGAGGTGTGTGTGTGTGTATGTGTGTGATGTGCTGAAGCAGTCTCCAGTGTGAGGAGGTGTGTGTGTGTGTGTGTGTGTGTGTGTGGAACTTGAAGTTCTCCACATCTTCAGAACAGGAGGAGTTTACACTTCTTGGTGTTTTTTATGGTAACCTGACAAGCTGAGAGAAGGTCTTGAAGGAACCGATGTTTATTGCTCATGAACATTAAATGTAATTACAACACTGTGGTGCAAGAGGAATAAAAACTGTGGAGAACAATTCAGTTATCTTTAAAAACCATATATTCAGGAGGTAAACGTATAAAAATATGATCGGAATGAACAGATAACGTGTTCTAATGAGAGACAGGTACAGGTGACAGCTCAGCTCAGATTATATATAGTCTTGGCCAAAAGTCTTGGCACCCCTGAAAGTTTTCCAGAAAATGAAATATTTCTCACAGAAAATGATTGCAGTTACACGTTTTGCTGTACACATGTTTATTTACTTTGTTTGTATTGAAACAACACAAAAAAAAAACAGGGAAAAAAGTAAATTTGGGCTGGACACAATTATTGGCACCCTTTCAAAATTGTGGACAAATAAGTTTGTTTCAAGCATGTGATGCTTCTGTGAACTCACCTGGGGCAAGTAACAGCTGTGGGCAACATAAACATCCCACCTGAAAGCAGATAAAAAGGAGAGAAGTTGACTCAGTCGTTGCATTGTGTGTCTGTGTGCCACACAGACACACTGGAGAACAGACAGAGGAGAAGAGAACTGTCTGAGGACTTGAGAACCAAAATTGTGGAAAAATATCAACAATCTCAAGGTTACAAGTCCATCTCCAGAGATCTAGATGTTCCTTTGTCTACAGCGCGAAACATGATCAAGACGTTTGCAACCCAAGGTAATGTAGCTAATCTCCCCGGACGTGGACGGAAGAGAAAAATTGATGAAAGGTTGCAACGCAGGACGTTGGTGCCAGATGGTGGATAAGCAGCCCCAAATAAGTTCCTAAGAAATTCAAGCTGTCCTACAGGCTCAGGGTGCATCAGTGTCAGCAAGAACTATCTGTCGACATTTGAATGAAATGAGACGCTATCCCAGGAGACCCAGGAGGACCCCACTGCTGACACAGAGACATAAAAAAGCAAGACTTCAGTTTGCCAAAATGTATGTGAGCCAAAATCCTTCTGGGAAAATGTCTTGTGGACAGATGAAACCAAGATAGAGCTTTTTGGTGAAGCACATCATTCTACTGTTTACCAAAAACAGAATGAATCCTACAAAGAAAAGAACACAGTACCTACAGTCAAATATAGTGGAGGTTCAAAGATGTTTTGGGGTTGTTTTGGTGCCTCTGGCACTGGGTGCCTTGAATGTGTGCAAATCTGAGGTTTACCAAAGGATTTTGGGTCCCATTGTAGGGCGCAGTGTCAGAAAGCTGGGTTTGCATCCGAGACAGTGGGTCTTCCAGCAGGACAATGACCTCAAACATACTTCAAAAAGCACTCAGAAATGGATGGAAACAAAGCACTGGAGAGTTCTGAAGTGGCCAGCAATGAGTCCAGATCTAAATCCCACTGAACACCTGTGGAGATCTTCCAATATGAGAGACCTGGAGCAGGATAAAGGAAGAGTGGTCCAAAATTCCAGGAGAGAGGGGTAAGAAGCTTAATGATGGTTTAGGAAGCGATTGATTTTAGTTCATTTTTCCAAAGCGTGTGCAACGAAATTTTAAGTTAATGGTGGCAATAATTTTTGTCCCGCCCATTTTTGGAGTTTTGTGGGAAATTATGTCAAGTTTGCTTTTTATTTGCAAAATATTTGTGTAATTGCAATACTTTTCTGTGAGAAATACTTCATTTTCTGGAAAAAAATTTAGGGGTACCAACATTTTTGGCCATGACTGTACTTTGAAATAAACACACACACACACACATACACACACACACACACACACACGAGACAGGTGTGTAAGCCTTGGTTCAGTGTGGAAACACTTGATGTAGCGTAAAGCTGGAGCAGTTGCATCTTGTCATGTTGAAAGTGACACCCAGCCATCTGGTGAAGGAGAATCACTTCCTGTCACAGCGCAGCTGCTTTATTATAATGGGGCGAGTGGAGGTGTGTGTGAGCTCCACTTCCTCTCCGAGCGAGTCACAGAAACAAGTCTTAATTAAAGAAGAGCAAAAAACTCAGCTTTCTGTCAAACCTTTTAATCTAGTGAGTTTACTGATCAAGGTGCAGTTATACTGAGACACAATCACCTGTTACCCCTTTCTACATACACCCCTGTCAGGATCAGGGCTACTGGGGTTAGGATTGGGGCAGTTGAGTAGGATTAGTATTAATGGGGTTCGGATTATTTGTGAATCAATCGTAAGAATGTTTAAGCTTGTGTATGATGTGTTCAGTAAGAGGATGAACATGCATGTTCTCCCCGTGCCTCGGGGGTTTCCTCCGGGTACTCCGGTTTCCTCCCCCGGTCCAAAGACATGCATGGTAGGTTGATTGGCATCTCTGGAAAATTGTCCGTAGTGTGTGATTGCGTGAGTGAATGAGAGAGTGTGTGTGACCTGCGATGGGTTGGCACGCCATCCAGGGTGTATCCTGCCTTGATGCCCGATGACGCCTGAGATAGGCACAGGCTCCCCGTGACCCGAGGTAGTTCGGATAAGCGGTAGAAGATGAATGAATGAATCACACTGCATGGTGAGGAAATAAATAAAAATGACACGTGAACATTTTCTCTACACAATCTTGCTTCTTTATACACTGATAAACACAACAAGGACTTTTCATCAGTTATACAACCAAAATGAATGGATACACACCATAAGTAAAGGCAAAGGGTGGGGTTGGAGTGCCGGGGGGTGGGGGGTGTTATTGTGACACCAGAATAAAGTGTGTGTGGGTGTGTGTGTGCGTGTGTGGGGTTGAGGTGTGAGTCCTTGTGCGTGTGTGAATAAACACTTTGAAGTGCTCGTGTTTGGAGACAAACTCAGAATCACTAGTTAAAACACAGCGAAAACTCTTCAGATCCACGAGGTCCACAACTCGACTAACTTTAATGGCAGATGTTTCAAAGAGCTCTTTGAAGTCATTCTTTCTGAGCTCTTTAATGGGGCTTTACTTTGATTCATCTGAACTTTAACTTCTGTGCTGCTTGTAAACCTTCAGATGAATTCAGTCCCACTGGAGCTCCAGAGTCAGGTCTGAATGAGAGAGTGATTAAACTCACACAGGTCCATTAACACGGGATCAGACGTTTGAGACAGTGTGAGATTAGATTCATCATTTTATCTCCAGTTGTTACAGGTGGAATGTTCCTGGTGTTCAGAGTCACTGCTTTAATGATCTAAACATCTTCCACACTTCAGCACACAGAATAACACTTGATGCCTGTTATTTTTGTCTTATTTTTATTATTTTTGTCTATCATGCTGTAGCAGTCATGAACATGGTCATGTGTGTGTGTGTGTAGGCAGGAGGAGGATTTCATCACATTTAATTTGGTGAAACTCTTCAGAACTCTAATGGAAGCAGAGGTTCAGTCTCGTGGCTCAGCTCTCTCTCATCGCTTTCTCACATTTCCTGGCTCCTGCGTATCTCTCATTCTCTTTACCGCTTGAAACACTTTCACGTTCCTCATTTAGAAGCCGTAACCTTTTGGATCCGACATATTAGAGCTTCATTACTGTGTGCTGCATTATAAATTACATCTTAGCTCAGCGCTGATTTCTCCCAGCCGATCTAATTACACACTGATCCCACATGACCACTAAATTAAAAATCACACGCTTTATTCTGCTTTTTTTCTTCTCACTTCATTATATCACAGAACTTTCCCCTGACGCTTCATCATGCCCTTTAATTAATCTTTATTAAAATGGCTACATCACGATCTAATGAAGAGCGTCGAACACTCGGCTTTAATTAGGACAGACCCGAGACGTCCTGAGACACGTTACAGGAGAGAACATCCACAGTACACTGTTATCTCTCTACATGAACATCTCCTTCCTCACGTTCATGTCATTCCTCCATCATGGTCTCATCGGGTCACTGATTCCTGACTGATTTATTAATGAAATGTTGACAGAGTCTTAATTAATATTAAAGTATAGCACTCATCTAATCCAGCATTAAGAGTATGCTTATGCTTTTTTATTTTCTCCACATGACCTCTGGCTTCTTTGTTGCCATGGCAACAGCTAGTGATGCTGAGGCTGATGTCTCTATTTAAAGTTCTAGACATTTCTGTAAGGTAAAGTTGTTCATCTGTTTTTTAGAACAGATTTAAGAGAGACATTTTGACACTGAATTTAATTATCTGCTTCTTTACTCACTGCTCATTAATCCTTTCAGAGTTCAACATTAAACATTTCCACATTTTTTAACATCTCTTATGACTTCAATTAGCAGGTCATTCATTTGGACTTTAGTTAAAATAAAATAAAATCCTTTCACAGGACATTAAAGACAAGACAGAAAGAAAATATAAATCATAAATTGTTAAAGGGATCAGAGTTAGGATTAAAAACATACACAGATTATTATTATTAAAAACAACAACTGATTTATAAAGTAAAAAAAATAATTTTGTCTAAAGTACAAACAGCTCAATAGATAAAGAGCAGAGCAACAGAATAACGATCAGGAAAAGACTGATGATCATTTTCTAATGACTTATGTTCTTGAAGTAAAGGCTGTGGAGAGACTGAAGTGTAGATACACTGTGTGTGTATGTGTGTGTGTGTGTGTGTGTGTGTGTGTGTGTGTGTGTGTGTGTGTGTGTGTGTGTGTGTGTGTGTGTGTGTGTGTATGTGTGTGAGCCACTCAGTACACCTGCACTGTGTGTGTGTGTGTGTGTGTGTGTGAGAGAGAGAGAGAGAGAGAGAGAGAGAGAGAGAGAGAGCGAGAGAGAGAGAGAGAGAGTGGTAGTGTTTGGCAGGATGCCCAGTTCTAAAGATTTATTTGTGTCTGTTTATATGTATGTATATATTCTACACATCCCTCAGAGCGAGTGAATTATTAACTTTTCAATTTTTTTGGGAAAATGAAGAACTGCACCTTTTTATTATTAGTGTATAGAGCAGAGAGATTTCTCATCTCAAGCAACGATCAAGAAGTGACAAATTACTCATATCAGGTATACAGAGGGGGAGAGAGAGAGAGAGAGAGAGAGAGAGAGAGAGAGAGAGAGAGAGAGAGACAGACAGACAGACAGACAGACAGACAGAGAAAGAGAGAGACAGACAGACAGACAGAGAGAGAGACAGAGAGACAGACAGAGAGAGAGAGAGGGAGAGAGACAGGTTTTGTCTCACACTGGGGGCTAACACAAACACAAGACAATCTAACATCATTTTCCTCTGGGAAATCTCTCCCTTACACACACACACAAACACACACACAAACACACACACACACACAGAGTGATAATCAATACTTCAGTGGATTAGTGTTAAGCCTTGGCCTGTTGAATGATGAGGATGTGGGTGATATACAGAGACAATTCCATTAGACAGAGCGAGAGCAGCTCAGACGTCAGACTCAAGGTGAGACTCAATTTACAGATCAGTAATAAACTCACTGTGGCTTTACATGAGGAACAATCCTATAATTCTGAACACACACAGCAGAGAAAGAGCATAAGAAGACCATCGATAACATAAACAATCCACACATGCAGATGTTCAGCAGACCGTACGAATTCATCGCCACTGCGCTCCATGGGGCGGGGCTTAGAGTCTAAAGAGAAGAATCATGTATGGAACATGTTCATGACTCATGGGTAAAGATTTCAGAGTGAGAGTTCAGGAGCTTCAGGAATCTGCAGTCAGGATGAATTTATTCAATTCAATTCAATTCAAGTTTATTTGTATAGCGCTTTTTACAATGGACATTGTCATTGTCAATTTATATGATATGATTTAGATCTTTCACTGTAAACACAGGTGGTGTGTCGCACTTGTCTGGATTTCACTGCACGTGTTTATTACATTTTTATGTGTATGGAGCTGGAGCCAGATACAAGCAGGTTTATTTGGTTGTGTGTGGCTGTTGGTGTGTGTACATTTACACATAAACGAGTAACCAATGTAAACCTCGACCTGATCAATTACTGAAATACAGTGTGGAGTTTAAACAGTTTACCTTTATTACATAGCCGTTATTCACAGTGAATTCTGCTCTTCTTATATTCCAGCTTAGGGTAAGAGCACAGGATCAGATTGGGTTAAGGGCCTTGCTCAAGGGCCCAACAGTGGCAACATTGCAGTGGCTTGAAACCATGACCTCCTGCTCAGGAACCAGAGTCTACATTTACTTTAATGGAATTTGGTAGACATCTTTATCCAGAGCAACTTAAATTTACCTCATTTATACAACTAAACATCTGAGGGTTAAGGGCCTTGTGGTTGGGGATTTGAACTCACAACCTTCTGATTTGTGGTACCACTAGAACTTAGGCTATCAGTCTGAACAAAGCCACCACAGTCACTTGTCAAATTCAGATAAAAATCCAGCATTTACTGTAGCAGATTCCTTTATCCAGAGAGACTTACAAAAGAGCTTCAGAGTCTCTATCAGAAACATCTCCAGGAGTTTCCCAGCTCTCCACCAAGTCGTGAGATCGGCTAAAGTCACCATTCCAGCCTTAGAGAACATCTAGCACAAGTGATGTGTGAGGAAAGCTCTTAAAACCCCAGCTGACCCCAGTCACCCTACACACCCTGTTCATTAGCCTGGAGGTACTGAAGTATTCCATCAGAACCAGCAGAACTATAGTGCAGATTTACCTCAGACCACAACTGCAGACAGACTCATCCATCTGTTAACACACTGAGACTGCACAATTCTCAAGACACAAACCCTGACCCTAACCCTAACCCTGACCCTATCTCCATATATTTAACACACTTACTGGACCATATCAATACTGCTAGATCAGACACCAAGAGCACCGTCCAGATCATTTAGTCAAACCAGACATTTTATTTTATTGCCATTAATAAAACTAATAATTCAGTTATGACATGAAGCAAAGTGTATAAAATAATTTGCATAACTTTGACTTCTGTTTTTCAGTCTTTATCCTGATTTCATTCTCCATCTTCATCTTTTAAGAGTTTATGGGTGTCGCTATATGTAAATGAGCTCTGCTGGTAATTTTATGTGGATCATAAATAAAATTAATGAATCTGACACAAACTTTTAGCAGGTTTATCTTACACTACTATTTACTTACAACTTTACTAACACTGTTAATGTTCTGTTTAACAGATTATTGACCTCATTCAGTCGTTTCCTGCTGAGGTGTTTACATGAATGTGTTTTATTCAGATTAAATGCTCAGTCTGAGGCAAACACATGATCAGCTTATTAAATTATCCTGTTTTAGCGGTTCAGAGATAACTTCAAATGGTTAGAAATAACAAGCCTCAGAGATAATTTAATTTAATGTATATTCTATCTGGGGTCTTTCTGTCTGTGTGAATTATTTACCAGATTAATCTACCTTACAAAACGTTCTTCCCCCAGCAGCCGCAGTAACGCTGTTCCTCCAGAGAAAACCCCTCACTCTGCTTATTCTACATTCCTTAAGATCCTGTCAGTAAAAATACCTAAAACATGAAACTTCAGACAGTGGCCCTGAGCCCTGATTTTCAATCCAATCTCGGAGATGTTCAGATATAAATATAACTTTATATTGTTTCTCCCTTTTTTATTTCTCTTCTCCTCCCCAGATATTTTCATTCTTATAGTGGTGCGACATAAAGCATCGCAGAACGTGTCATAATTTCTGTTCCAGCCATCTATCAAATGTCCAGAACCTGCAGGAACACACGGCTAGAACGTATGGTTTAAAAGCTGAGCTGTCTGCTCCAGCCGGTGCTGATGATTTATCACTGCTCTGTTGAGTTAAACAGAACGGAGTTGTTTTGGTGATTTATGGCCACATCACCTTCCTGTAAAAGCTTCCATCACAGCCTGATTTTGTCAGCGTGATACAGGAATTCAGAGACGTGGAAAAACACCTGCAAATCTGTCACATTTCACACTAGTTTGTGGGAAGTGAGTCATGAATCAGCAGAGAGTCAAGACATTGCATCTGGAGCATCAAGAGTGTGTTTTACTGACACTCACCTCCTAAATGCCTGGGTTTGTACATGGAACAGTGGTTAATGAATCTCATGGCAGATCCACTGAGGAGAAGAATTAACGACACACACAGTGGTGTTGCCGTTGTACTGAAATTCTGAGTGATTGTGGTGAGATGGCATTTTGCCTGTATGTGGTGTATGACTGCACAACTGTTCCTGTAATTAGAAACGGACATACTGTATAGTAGGACGAAGTACCTCAAGAGCACCTTGAGATCCTGAGATTGAGACAAACCCAGAAGCATGCACTCAGTCAAGGCACTGAGGTCAAGGCCAAGCTTCAGCTGAAGATCAGTGGGACTATAAAGGTGAAGGTGGCATCACCACCAGACTGCAGACAGAGTCACACTTGCCCCTGCTACAATAGCCAAACTGGTATCTCCACTATAAAAGGTACCTCCACTAAGACAGCCTGTGACAGTAACACTGCTGAACCTGGTGTCTGAAGCAAAGCTACTGCAGAACCTGCTATACCTGTCCTGCACGGGTAAATGTCCATTAAGCAGCTGCTGGTGCCATGAAGCCTGTAGTGATGAAAGCTGCAGTCTGTCCATTGGTCCATGGAGGCTGGAGCCATATGGAGCCTTTGTGTACAGGGGACTAGGTGTGGCTTTCAAGCAGCAGAGAAAGTAAAACACCCAAGCTACCCAAAAAGATCTGAGAGGGCTGTAAAAGGGCAGCAGGATTGTCCACAAAGAACTAGCAATGACTGAAGATCTGAAGACTGCTGTGCTACAAAAGACTGTTACTGTGCGCGAATGTTAAAACAAGCCAGGATGACACGGGCATGTTGCTAGTTGGGGGAATGGTTTGCTGCATTAATGGGACAACAGTGCAGTAGGACAGACAATCTCCCTCCATCACCCTTATCACTGGAGCCCCTGCTTCATTCACTGTACACATATGACCACTTCCACAGCCACTTCCACCTTCACCACCATTGGCAAGTTTGCTGATGACACTGTTGTGGTGGCCTGATCTCTGACAACAAGAAGATAGCCTGCCTGGAGGAGATTAACTGTCTGGAGAACTGATGCCAGGGGAACAACCTCCTCTTGAACATCAGCAAGACAAAGGATTTGCTGTCCATCAGTGTCGTTACCAACTTAAAGGACTTTAAACTGCTCCTAAGGGGCTAAAAAACTTTAATTCCTGCACCAATGAGAACATTTTGATGGGAAGCCTCACAGTCTGGTTTAGGAACTAAGGAGGACAGGTGGATGTCCAAGGGGTGGTGAGGTGAGGTCAGCTGAGTGTACCTTTCACACTGAGCTTCCTGACCTGAGGTAGAGCTTTCTATCTGCTACCAAAATAAATTACCCCAAAAAATGACTCCTGTGAATCAGCTCTGAAGAGTCACCTAAAAATCCAACTCGTTGAGCTGATTAATTTACAAATAACACGTCACTACTTACACAACAATCTTACACTATTTATTGATTTTTCTTTTTCCTCTGCAAACTATTAATGCAGATGTTGTTAACATGTAAAAGAGAAAAATTAATCAGTCAGTTTCTAAAGATGGAGAGGTTTTACAGGACGTTGTGTATGATCTTCAGCGCTGTAATGATAGATTTTAATAAACACAGTGTGGCTTTAACCGGATCACAGACCTGTGTATTAAACTGTAACACAGAGATGAAGTGACTGTGGAAAGCAAAGGTGGATTTCTGTAATATAGATGGATGAATTTAATCAGTACTGGGAGTTCTTCATGCTTCCCTGTTGGCTGCTCCTGGGAGAGAAAAGTGAACATGAAGCTCAATTACAGTTTTAAAGCTCTTTTCAGTCAATCGCTAAAACTTATGATCCAGTTTTTTTGCCCTAACCCGAGAGGAGAATCTAATCTGGTTCTCCGGCTACACCCTTGCCACAGAGGTTAATAACTAGCATGACCCACTTCCTGTCACATGGCCGGATTGGGTTAGCGATTAGCGTGCTATCCTTTTTCCACACATTGATTAAACCTTTTTATTCAGGTCAAAATGTCCATTTACTCATTTTATACTTAAAAGTGGAAGAATATTAGAATGACTTTCTGCAATGCTGAACTTTATGTCCTCATTTTAGTTTCGCTAATGAAGATGAACGTTTGTGAAAATCACATTTCTATTACAGAGATGAAAATCAGGTCATTTTGAGCTGAGAGGAACAAGGGCACACATAGATGGTAATAAGAATATGATGTTAAAGTTGACATTAATTGTGTTGTAGTGCCCTCAGCTTTTATTTACAGAGTCTCTGAGCAGGTGAAGGTCTGTTTCCTTCTGTGTCTTCAGGGTTATTTATATTAATCAACACCGAACTGAAGAAACACACCAGGGGGTTAAAGATAAACGTTTCAGGTGTATAGCTGTAAAAGGGTCATGAGAAAAACAAGAAACTAACATGGGATGTGTGAATAATGGTAATACATGATTTGTGAATTGAACACATGATTTTCTTCTCAGAGACATGATGCATGTTTTTAAACTGCTGCTCCTGCTGCATCACAGGAACAAGTAACAAACACTCAGAGCAAAGCCATGTAAAGCCATCTTCTGCTGACTCACAGCTCACAGAGTCCTACGATCAAAATGTCTTTATGCAAATCATGTAAGTAAACTGCCCTCTCATTGGTCACTATGCTCCTGTTTAAGGTCTGTTGTTCTGCTCATTGCTTCGTCCATCAACACAAACAGTCAACAACTACTTCTGCTTATGTACTTATTATAATTTATCAGTGTTAGTGAGAATCATAGTTTCATGTGGACCTTCTTGTTGAAGAGGATAGCTGTTATACTTTATTGTAGCTAGCCTGTGGGTCATGATGTGCACCAGCTAACCAAACACGCTACATAACACACTTCCCTTCATGCAACGTTGTACATGTTTGTTTGTCCGTTATGTCGGATTTCTTTCTCACCACAATCAGATCAGCATAAAACCCATCGGGTAGAGGAGTGGAGTTCTAGAGCTCTCACAAAAGAGCAAACACTTTTCCCCTGAGCCGCTGTCATGCCCTAAAGAACAGCATTCCTTAAAGACACGTGACGGACATATGGGTGTGTTGTCTGTGCCATAGGATGCTGCTGTGCTCAGTAAACAGTTACACTAACGTTCACACAACATGTTCAGTTTATTTTATTTTATTTTATTTTATTTTATTTACACAGCACTTTTATCAACACACATCATGAAGCTGTGCAGAAATTCAAACGAGGATTTAAATCCATAATGAAGTCAGAGGTGATGGTGAAGCTCTGAGATGATCACCAGGAAGGAATTTAAGCTGTAAGGAATTTCTTTTAAACAAATTTGGAATGAAATTTTTACATTTCTCACACACTTCTAGTTATCTTTTCTCAGTGTGAAACTCAGAGCCCAAACTCCGAAGTGCCACTAAAGCATCACATCAAGAAGTTGACATGTGGAACTGATGGAACCTTCTGGAACCACACACATACACACACACACACACACACACACACAAATAGTAGCTCTTAGAAAGCTCATATTCACTCTCTGTGCACAAACTCTGAAAATCTGTGTTAATTTACTTTTTTAGCGACAATCTGACTGCTTGTGATTTATGCGGCTAACAGTTGCTAGCAATGTGGCTAACTAGCCATGCTGCTAATTGAACATTAGCTGTTAACATCATGGTGCTGGATTCTTGAAAAACAAACAAACAAACAAATAAATAAATATTAGTCTTGGTTTGGTTTTGTGTATTTATTATACTTCAGTATTTTAATTATAATAAGAGAGATAAAATACTCTCACTACCACTTTATTAGGAACACCTGGACATTCCTGCAGGTCTCTAATCAGCAGCACAGTGTATAAAGTCTTACAGATCTGGGCTTCAGTTTCACATCAGATTGAAGTAAAAGTCTGATCTCAGATCAGACTGCAGGACTCTCAGTGTGATGTAAAGATAAATCAACATATTTCTCTTGTTTATGATATTTGTGTCACTTCTCTCTCACTGTTAAAATGATGTTAAACTGTGCTTTATTCTTCGCTCTTCTTCTCCTTCCTCATCATCCTCACACTCAGTGCTGCAGTGTCTGGTTCCTGCTCCAGCTCAGAGCTGAGTATAATTACACACACATTTTTCCCTGCTCACTATTCGGAGTATTATATTTGAGAAATGAGCTGAAAATCACCCCAGGCTCCTGTAGCACATACATTTTTCATTACGGTAATAAACCATCCTTTTATGGGAGACACAATTAGGGAACATTATTGCTGAATTATTCCTCATCAATTAATCTCACATCTCCGTCGCTCTTTCTGCACTTTTAATTATGTATGATCTGCAAATGATCAATTAGAGCTGAGTTTAAAAACATTTTTGAATTTAATGGACTGAAGTCAAATGAAATGTCTGGAAGGTGTTGTTTAAAAGTGCAACTTTTTACGAGTCTCAGACAAATAATATATATATGTAGAATATGCAGGAAAATGTTTATTTATCAGACGTATAGGCCACACCCCTTCCTGAGGTCAGGTCCATTGGAGCTGATATGATTAATAGTCTGTAAAGTGCTAACGTCACACTACAGCTCTGAGTTCTGGACTCTGGTCTGAAGATTAATTCTCTCTAACATCTCTGACCGCTGACTGGAGCTCAGGTTTATATTAATGCACTACGTTATGCTTGGACGTGTGAAATTCTCCACATCTTCAGGACAGAGGAGCAGGAACACAAGTCACAACAGGATGTTACAATAACACACACGCACACACACACACACAATAACACAATAACACACACACACACACACACACACACACACACACACACACACACACACAGGAACTTAACCATCTGTCACCTCAAGGATTGGAAGACATTATTTACACACACAGAAAGCTTGATTGTCTGCCACTTCAAGGTTCAGCCCTATTTTCTTTCTCACACTGGTGGACACACACATTATTATGTTCACTCTCACCTCACAGATTTCTGTGTGTGTTGTACTAATGAGTTCTGCTCAACAAACCACCCAGGGCTTGAATCTGAATCTGAATCATTTTATTTCCCGATTCAGTAGATTTGTGTAATTGACTGTAGATGCTAGAATAATATAATAAACAAAAAATGAGACAATGTCTGCAGAAGCGCAGTGTGTGTGTTAGTGTGTGTGTGTTAGTGCGTGTTAATGTGTGTGTATTTGTGTGTGTGTGTTAATTTGTGTGTGCATTTGTGTGTTTGTATTACTGTGTTAATTTGTGTGTGTATTAGTGTGTGTATGTGTGTGTATTAGTGTGTTAATTTGTGTGTGTGTATTACTGTTTTAGTGTGTGTGTTAATTTGTGTGTATGTTTTTGTGTGTGTGTATTAGTGAGTGTTAATGTGTGTGTATTAGTGTGTGTGTGTTAGAGTGTGTATGTGTGTGTTAGTGTGTGTGTGTGTTAATTTGTGTGTGTATGTTAGTGTGTGTGTGTTAATTTGTGTGTGTATTAGTGTGTGTGCGTGTGTGTGTTAGTGTGTGTGTTAGTGTGTGTTAGTTTGTGTGTATGTTAGTGCGTGTGTGTCTGTATTAGTGTGTGTATGTATATTAGTGTGTGTGCGTGTGTGTGTGAGCAGGTATAAAAAGACTGATGTAAATATAGAGTATGTACAGTGTTCAGTGTGCCGTGGAGTCACATAGCCATGTTATTGAAATGAGTGTGTGATTAAAGCAGTGTGACAGCGAGCTCCTGCTCACAGCACTAATGAGATCCACAGCAAAGTCTAATCAGTCTAATCAACAGTGTTATCTCAGGGATCTTGTGTTAGGTCTAAACGCTGAAGTGAGAATAAATCTGGGTTAAGCTCAGGATCAGGATAGGGATCGGGCTCAGGCTCTGGATCAGGGTCAGGGTCAGGAGAGTCACTGAGTCAGTGACTCAAACACAACAAAATAAAGTCAGTGTTTATGTGGAAAACATCCTGGTGTTCAGAGTTGGTTACACAGCTGCTTCACCGAACCTTCAGAGCTCCACATTCAGATTACTAACGTCATCTGTGTGTACATCACATCGCCATGGTTGATTCATCTGTTAAACCCGGTGTAAAGGTTGAGTTAAAGATGATGTTGTGTTTGTGTTTAACGCCGAGCTCCTTCACCTGATATTGAGACTGAACACAGTCTCAGTGATAGCACTGTAGTGCCGCAGGTTCAATACTGATTGAAGCATTTTGTAGTTATTATCCTCAATTAAATTCTCCCTCAGTACCTGTTTATTCTTGTGAAGCATTCATTCTTATTCTGCAGTTTTAATTTGCTGTGAGTGCCTCAGGCGGCACACGCTGACGCTCACATCACTCTCGGGGTTACAGAGCTGTCTTAATCACTATATACTAAACTTAACAGAATAAAATGTGCATGTATTTTTCATTAATGATATACTGATGAGCCAGACATTAAACCCACCTGCATGATATTGTGTCGTTCCTTCTTGACTCTGAGGCGTGGACTCCACCAGACCTCTGAAGGTGTGCTGTGGTGTCTGACACTGAGACTTCAAGTCCTGGAAGATGTGAGGTGAAGCCTCCTTGGATCAGACTTGTTTATCCAGGATGTCCTACAGACGCTCCATCAGACTGAGATCTGAGGAATTTGGAGGGAACCTAGAAGTTTTTATCATGTTCCTCACACTGTTCCTGAACAGCAGTGTGTCAGGGAGAATCATCCTTTTGAAAGGGGACACTCACATGAGGCAATGTTGGGGAGGTGTACTTACTCAGTGTTTCGGTTAGGTGGTACATGTCAAACTATCATCCACGTGAACTCCAGGACTTGAGGTTTCTCAGTAGAACATTGTCCAGATCATCACACTGCCTCCTTCAACTCGCCTTCTTCCCACAGTGCATCCTAGCGCCATCTTGTCTCTGGGTAAGATGCACACACACACAGCCTTCAAATGATGCAAAATAAATTGTGCTTCAGATCAGACCTCCTTCTTCCACAGGTCCATGGTCCAGTTATGGTGCTCACATGTCTAGTGTAGGAGCTTTGGGTGGTGTTCATTAGTCAGAATGGTCAATCGGATGCTCTGAAGCTAAAACTCCATACACACTGAGCTGTGATGTTCTGTGTGATCTGGCTTCTTTCTATCAGAGAGAGAAATCACTTCATCAGTTTATGGACTGACTGGTTCACCTGATCTCCTTACTTGGAGCACTTCTGGTAGCTTCTAACCCCTGTAGCAGGTACACCACACAGGACTTTCTGTTATAGAGAACTCTGATCCAGTCATCTAGACATCACAATCTGGTAATTGTCAAAGTCCCTCAGTTTATTATACTTGCCCATTATACCTTCTTCCAACACATCAACTCTGAGAACTGACTCTTCACTTCCTGTGTAATAAGCCCCGCCCACTGTAAGGAGATAATCAACGCCGTTCACTGCACCTGTCAGAGGGTTTAATGTTCTAGCTGATCAGTGGAAATGTAGCGCTGAAAGAAAATGAAAATTGAGTTTCATTTGAAGTCGCGAGCGTTTAAACTCCCTGCAGCTCTCTGATTTATTGATGCCTATTTATCCTCCTACTATCTCTCCCTTTTATTCATCATGTCCTAAAGAAACTTTAATAATAGAGGAGATTATGAGCTATCGGGGCTTCATAATGCCATTACCATTTCTATGTGATCTGAATATGAGATGGAGTCCTGGAATAATTTCATTCTTTTCCGAGTTCTTATTGTAGCTCCACAGGATTTGCTCCTTCCTGCTCCTTACACACACTCACACACAGACTGACACACACACACACACACACACACACAGACACACACCCACATACACAGACAGAGTGGTCAAGCACGTCTTCGATATTTGTCATTCTTTGTTGAGGGAGATTTATAAATATTTTAGCAGTCAGGACATTCATAAAATTTCAGGTACTCAATCCACTTAAGTTAAAGCCGCTTACGTTCAAGCAGAAAGTCTGGATTATGCAATCAGCACCTACACACACATTCACATGCACACATTCACACACAAACGCACACACACACACACACACACACACAAACACACACACACACACAAATACACAGCACATTAAAGTTATCTCATTCTATATGTCTAAATATAACACCATGCATTTGAGTATAATAAGATAGACACATTTCCCTCTTTAGTATAAATCAATACATTTACCTATTTTTTGTTAATTTAAATTGGCTTAATGATAAAACACATCTGTACCATCAGCACCAGCAATTGATTCCTTTCTTCTACCATCTGACAGAAGCAGATCGCAAAATACTGGTCATAAAACATCACACTGTTTTTCTAACTTTAATGCAAACATCATCATTTAGCTGAACTGCTATGCCTGACTAGTTGACCATCTCAGATAATAGCTAACAAGTATTGTAGTTGAAAATGTGTTACTCCACACAATGTGTCGACCTTCCCACAATGCTTGGCTTTAGCAGCTAACCAACTACTGTAAATAGTAATGATGCTACACCCAACATCCCATATAGTTTAGAAAACCATATTTCAGTGATGGTGCTAACAAAAATAATGTTAGTAAAAAATGTACGTACCCAGCGGGAGCAAATGTTTATTTATAAATTTTAAAAAGGTGTATATTCATAAACTGAAATCAGACAACCACATCTGATAGTTAAAACACTGTCACCGAGAAATAATATCTAAACCAGGATTCAGAAAGTGTTCTGAAGAGACAAATGACATGACAGAGGACTTCAGAAGCCTTTCAGATATCCACTGGATCAAATGCCCGTGTGCCCCTGCCACTGGATCCACCTTAGAATTAATCCAAATTCCTGTCACTCTTCTTTAGTACAGTGACTGCAAAACATTTAGTCTTGTAACTCACATGATGTTGACTTACCTTTCCACTTGCTCTGCTTCTGAAAAACACTGTCTGTACCCACTCAAACCCACTAATGTGACTGAGAACCTAAACCTAAGAACCTAAAGCTCAACTCCAAGCATTACTCAAACTCACAAACTAGCCATCTCAGCTAGCCGGCTAACTGAAAGCCCAGCTCTGGTGCTGCTTCCTCATGGTTGACTCTGTGACTTCCTCATTAGACTCTGGTAATTACAGGATCACCAGTGGGGTCATACTGTATTTGTTTTAACATTCACCCTTTAGCCATGGCATGCAGCTGGAACATCAGGTGAAGTTAATGTTACCTTGGCATAGATGAACATCTAGTTTTATACAAGATGTTCTAAGAGAAAAAGCTAAAAACAGCAACATCATGCTTTGGTTCTCATGATGTCCAGGTGAGGTTCAGACACAACCTCAGCATGTTTTACACTTAGTGGAGCTACATGCTTTCCAATAGGGATAGTTCTCCTCATCTTTTAACCAAGGGATTTGGCTATTCAACCTGATCATTTTAAATTCTGGATAGAGTTCATGATCCAGCTGAGAAGTTCATAGAGATTTTGAATCTTTCAAACTTCATCCACGAAAGTGTTCTGAAAAGACAAGGAAGAGAACAGGAGAATTCAGGGTCTAATCAGATTTCAACTGGAACTAATGCCCATGTGACCTGCCCCTGGAGCCACCTCTAATTTGAAAGCAATGTCCCATCACTCGCCTTATTTTTATAATTTTTCCATAATTGCATTACACTGCATCATAAAAACTACTGAAGCTATACAATGTACATGCCATTTACTTGCTCATTCTACGTTCATTGGCTCTATGACACCTGAAACTGGCCATTCAGCTAGATTACCTGAACCACTGGGAAAACACCTGCTGTGATGCATGAAGCCACTAAGATCACTGAGACTGGGCATGCAAGCAAGTACAACTCCTACATCTGTACTGATGTCTAGGTACCACATGCTAACTTAAACCCCACCTGATGGAACAATTATACAATTATACTTAGTCATTAAACCAGCTGGACTACTGATATTGGAAAGCTGCCAGGTCCCTTGAATCATCAGGTAACCTTTGTGCTCCAGGTGAAGCTTGAACACACAACCTCAGCATGGCATCACACAAACTGTCGTATAAGTGCTGCACGCTAACCAACTGCACTACAGGAGCCACAGAAATTACTCTTCCATCTTGTGTTGGTTCTAGCAGTATTGCTACTACACAAGCTTTAACCATAAGACCCTCGAAGATCTGAGATGATGCATGCACTTCAAATCTTGTCCAGTTTATTTCTAAACAAACAGGAGTTGTTGGTGAAAAGACTCAGTGAGCATTTGTGGGGATTTTGTTTTCTGACTTGGAATTCAATTTATTCACTTTATAAAGTAGAGGTGAGAAGCAGGTGATAATATACCATTAAATTTTATTACTCTTGAACATCTACATTTATATATGAACTTTTTTCATGAGAATATGATCTGTATTTGTTAAAAGAGACATGAATTATTGATATAATTAGATGTATATAAAAGATTGTACCTGAAAAATTATATATACAGTATATATTCTTTTTCTGATCATGTAGAGATTCACTGGTCAAATACTGATATTTACTGATGAGGTTTGAACTCACACCACTTGTGTTCATTACACTGCTTCTACTGAAACACAGATCTGGGATCGTTGAGATCGAGCATTTGAGACGTTTCCCTGAGCCACTGAGGGAAAATGTGCTCTTGGTAAAGTTCACAACCTCAGCACAGCTCCACCTGCACTGCTCTATATATATCAGACTCGGCCTGGAGCTGCAGAACCTACCTGCTGCCCCCTGAACTGCTTCTGTTCATCCTTCAGCAGATGACTCAACAGGGTATCAAAGCCTCCTTTCTCCTTGTTCCTCGATTCTATTTTAAGCATTTCTAACCCCTTAAAGCGGCGGTTTTATCCATTTGTGACTGTTGACTCTCTCTTTTCTTAAAGCTATTACATTTCATGATTCCTCAGCAACTGATGTACTTTGCAGGTTAATTATTAGTTCATCAACAAAGCTTTGAAGTTAGAGGGAAGTAATTAAAGAAATTAACACTGCTTTCATCAGTATGGTCCATCTGCTGCCTTGGTTCTCAGCCATCTGTCAGAGCTACACATAGATGAGTGCTTACTGTATGCTTCTGATCATGATCTCTTTCTAAATGAAAAACTTGGGTACCTTTCAGTAATGAATACACTTCATCCTGGTCAGTGATCAGTGGGACAAAATATGAAACAAAAAAATAAATAAAAGCATTAAGACCCAAGTTCTTCTTCTCACATTTTTCTGCTAAACTTTAATTAGCAACTATTTTCTAAATGAGCAAGACTGGACTCATCAGTGACCTCTGTTTCCATCAAAACCACTATCACAGCTGGATTTTTTAAACGAATCCTTATTTATGTGTGGAAACAGATATGGTCTTTAACGAAGATGTAGAATTTCTCACTGTTCTAGCAGACTTGAGTAGACAGTACACAGGCAAAAGAATCTTCACCAGCAGAGACTCAATTCAAGACAGAACTTAAAACTTAGGCCACTCAGGTGTTTGTTCAGTCTCTTGTCATTTTCAGACTGGACTCCTGCCCATCACTCCTGTTTGCTCCGCCCCTGTGCTCCACTCCATCACTTTAAATTACTGATGAGCTCCTACAATACCAAAACCTACTGTACCATGCTCCCTCAGATCCTCCAGCGCCACTGCTCCACTGATCCACTGTTGTGTGTCTCTGTGTGTGTCTGTCTGTCTGTATGTGTGCATGTGTGTGTTTGTCTATATGTCTGTCTGTTTGTGTGTGTGTCTGTGTGTGCGTGTGTGTGTTTGTCTGTATGTCTGTCTGTTTGTGTGTGTGTCTGTATGTGTGTGTCTGTGTATGTGTGTGTGGTGTGTGTCTGTGTGTGCGTGTGTGTGGTGTGTTTGTCTGTATGTCTGTCTGTTTGTGTGTGTGTGGTGTGTGTGCTTGTCTGTATGTCTGTCTGTTTGTGTGTGTGTGTCTGTGTGTGTCTGTATGTGTGTGTGTCAGTGTTGTATAAAGTATTAGAAAGCAATACTTGAGTAAAAGTACAAGTATCGTACTAGAAAAAGACTTTGGTACAATAGAAGTGAAAGTTACCTTTTAGAATATTACTCAAGTAAAAGTCTTAAAGTATCCGATATATACTGTACTTAAGTATCAAAAGTAATTTTCTGATATTTAATGTACTTAAGTATTTGAAGTAAAAGTTAAAAGTAAAATTTCAGTGATTTTCGGTAGGCATATATAAGAGCAGGGACGGTTCTAGGATTTCATCTTTAGGGTGTTTAGCCCTCAGTGAGAATTTAAATCAAGAAGTTGTATATTATATATTATATGACTACATAGTAAGCCAAAGGTTATGGTATTATTTAATGGCAAAAGTTAACACCAAAATTTTATGCATGATGTACTGATGCCAGTCTTGAATCAAATCAGTTCATGTATGTGTGCATTCTCTACAAACAGTGTGTCCAATTAATGCAGTCATTAATAAACAAATATCCACAAGACAAAGACCAAATCAATAAATGTTATTTTTATTTAGTATTGAATGGATTGTTTGCATTAATATTTTGTTTTTGCTATCAACTCTGGTGATAAGAATAGTGAAATTTCACTGCTTTTGGTTGCCGTCTTTGCGGCTTTCAGCCGATTGCCGTTATAGATAAATGCCTCCAGCTCTGACTGCACGTGAACGCTGCGCGTGCCTGTGCTTCTCCGTAGTGCATGCGGAGCGTAATGCAATCTAGGAGCAGTGATTCGCCAAACCTTCCTTATTGCAGTCACACACATTTATTCTGATTTTATTTTGTAGTGACGAGTAACGAAGATGCTTAGTGTAAATATAACGGAGTAAAAGTATACATTTTATCTAGGAAATGTAGTGGAGTAAAAGTGAAAGTTGACAGAAATTTAAATAGCGAAGTAAATTCAATTCAATTCAATTCAAGTTTATTTGTATAGCGCTTTTTACAATGGACATTGTCACAAAGCAGCTTTACAGAACATAAACATAAAACAAAAGGTAAACATAAGGAGAAGTATAAAGAATTAATATAATAAAAATTCAAGATATATAGTAATTAAAGTAAAGTAATTTCTACTTAAGTACAGTAACGAAGTATTTGTACTCTGTTACATTACAACACTGGTGTGTGTGTCTGGGTGTGTGTGTGTGTGTGTGTGTCTGTGTGTGTGTGTGCTTGTGCTCTATAGATTTCAGACTGATGGTGTTCTCAGTCACTGACCTGATGAACAGGATGTTCTGGTATACTTGAGCACTAACTACAGTAAAAGGAAGCTGCTAGAAATAAGAAATCAAGAAATGAATCAACAGCTTCAGACCAGTCCAGAATTCAGCAGATCAGTGGTGTAAATGAGTTTAATGACTTAAATAAACTGGTTTAATCCACTGATCCTCAGTCTGGGTTCTTATGGAGAGATCGGTTCATCCAGCTGAGTCTCAGTAACAAAAACAGTGCATAAATAATGACTTTTGTGCATATTCTAATGACTCATTAGTCGTAATTGCTTGTAATTAATAATGCAATGCCACATGCACATTGTCTTTAATGTATCAACTGTCATTTGTTTATATTCATGAATAAATAATGAGTTGAAGAGATCAAGGCTTCCAACATCCCAATTACCCAGTAATCAGAATGAATATTTAATCAGTGAAGTGATGCCTTTGTGAAGATACAGTATTTATATTTAAGGATTTAGGAAAATTGCACAAACATCCTGAGTAACTCCCACAGCTGTGATTACTCCTCTGTATATGATGCTGCTCTTGACTGCAATGAATCTTAAAAAAACCTCAAAGAGAGAAGAAAATCAGCGTGAATTAAATCTCACTTGTAATAAAACAGGTTTAATGTGGAATGGCGTAACTGCTCTGTTATTATAGTCATGAATATTTAATAACAGGGCATCAGTCAGTGAGAAAGAACATCGCTGTGGGAAAGGAGCAAAGAAGATAAATCGAACCATGAACCATGATGTAGCGACAGAATCACAGAGAAAAAGAGAAGAGACTTGTTAAGACTAACAAACATCATGAAATCAAATGAACATCTTTATTACTGTCACAGTGATATGAACTACACACCAGACTGAACAATAAACAATAAATACAGTGATTCACCAGACCTGTGGGGTCATGTGTGAGTCACGTGTCAGAGTCACGTGTTAGAGTAACGTGTCAGAGTCACGTGTCAGAGTCATGTGTCAGAGTCATGTTACACATACAACACTGACAAATCTGACACAAAGGACAGAGTAACAAAGAACAAAATATAAAATAATACAATTAGTGATGAAGAGACAAAAAAAATAAACAAATTAAACATAAAATAAAAATGACTCAGGGGCTTTTTACACCTGGTCACTTCATGCGTTTTCTGTGATCCGATAGCTATCCGATGGTAAAAAGACCAGGTCTAAATGCCCTCCAAAACATTTTCGAGATGGATATAAATCCGATGGTTCAAACCACTGCAGGAGGTGGTCTGGGACGCATTTCGGATGAAACTGGACAGGTATAAATGAATGTGGTTGTTCAAGCCACATACATCAGCGCTATACTCCTCCCAAATGGAAGGACGTCACTCGCAGGTGATCTTTCACCCAGGCGTCTCGTCAGGTCTTAAAATGCGCTGCTGCTGCCAGCAAAAACGCAGCAAACAGTAAATGCTGTTTTTTGTAGCATAACCGTCGTAACCAGCCTTTTTCGTCTTCTTTTTGATCGCGTTCTGAAAAACGCATAGATCAAAGTGTGTTCCATTTCAATTACCCCAGAAATGAGGTAAAATATATTAACATTTTTGGTTGGGAGTAGAAAGATCGGATCGATATCCGATTCGCCAAGACGCATTTATGTGGCCTAATGTAAATGGAACAGTTTTAACAAATCAGATAGCTATCGGATCAGAGAAAACACATGAAGTGACCAGGTGTAAAAAGGCCCTAAAATGAAAAAAACAAAGTATACAACAACATAATACATAAAATAACAAATATATAACTTAACTAATAATAATAATAATAATAATAATAATAATAATAATAATAATAATAATAATAAAAACAATATTAAGAAGAAGAAGAATTGAGTGAGATCTTGTTCAGGTGTTTGAAGAATTACAGATGTGTTCAGTTCCCGGTGTGTTTTCAGCGTATCCAATCTAACACACTCATTACACTGTGTTCTTTCTGTGGACTATACATCACCATGACAATGTGATAATTACACACATTTAATTTCAGTAGTAATGTCTTGCAGCAAGACAATTGAAAAGTCTCTGTCGCATTAAGGAACAGTTTGTGTGTCTGAGAAGTGAAACAAAGCCCGGTTCTGGTTCTGTTCTCAGATGTTTGGAGTGAAAGCGGAGAGCTGAGAGAACGCCAGGTAAAGTCTCACAGCTGCTTCTGTCTGAAAACCAGACAGAGTGTGTTCACAGCTGCAAGAAATATTACAGCAGCATCCAAATGGGATTTTCTGATTCCTCCAGACTGCCAGCCAAATGTCTGGACAGAAAAGTCAATAAATTCCTCACGGGTCGAGAGTTTCACATACGTTCACTTCAACAGCAGCTCTTAGGTACAGTACACAATCTAACACTGGATCTGATTTCTGGACCTGGAAAGAGGAGAGAAAACGTCATTCCATAGGAGGAGTGGGCCATGCTGAGAGAGTGAGACAGAGAGAGAGAGAGAGAGAGAGAGAGAGAGAGAGAGAGAGAGAGAGAGAGAGACAGAGAGAGACAGAGAGAGAGGGAGAGAGAGAGAGAGGTTTAACAATGCTTTTATTCGTTATCTACGAGAGTACACATGCTTTTTTAGTATACAAATAAAAATAGATAAACAAATAAAAATAAATAAATAAATAAATAAATAGGCAATAGTTAAAATAGAAAAGTTGCAAACATTTTACCAGTTTAAAATAATGTTTTTCTTAAACAACCGCTTAAGGATTAAAAAAATAGCTTGAAGAGGTTAAAAAACAAGTTGGTTCTTATGAACTGAGCATAAAACCTCATTAATGCACCATGTTTCATAAAAACCCATTGCATTGTTGGTCAGCTTGTAGTAAGCAAAATCAGTTTTCAGCCTAGCTGCTACTAGCCGCTTGCACAGAAGCTCTGTATCTACAGTAGCTCTTTGTAGTCCCGATCAGACAGTTGGAGGGAACTCGATGCTGCGTCAGGGCTGAGACTATGGGAATGCTTCTGTGAGGAAGTTGTGTCTGAAGCTCTGTGTGCACACATGCCAATTTAATGGCACGGGAAAGAAACATGACAAAGTGATTACTCACAAGAAAGTCCATATAATGGCATCTATGTCACATTACTTCAGCTTCTTTGTCTTTAGGAAGCGCTCTGTGTATGTTTGTGTCGATTGTCTGACCTGTGTGACCTCTCTATATACATCTCACGCTCCGTGCCACAAAGCAGATGGCCTGCTCCTTAGACCATTCAATGACTGCGCTGGTTGCCATGGAGAGGCACCTATGGCTCAACTTAAAGAAAATTAGAGACAAGGATGAGTCCTTTCTCCTGGATGCCCCAGTTTCACCTCAGGGTTTGTTCGGCAACGCAGTGAGTACGAGCAGTGACAGTGAGTTCGGCAACGCTGCGAGCAGCCTGGGCCATCTTCCAGCCTCACCCAACCCCCTCCTAGCTTACCCTCCTGATTTTGGACCTGCGGGCTCTGAGCTGACTTACAAGTTCAAGATGCTCACGCTCAAGGTTATTGTGTCCCAGATCATGTCTGAGGACTGGTTTGTGATGATAGACCTCAAAGATGCTTATTTTCACATAGGCATTTTGCCTGAACACAGGAAGTTCCTAATTTTTGCTTTTGGGGGCAAAGCGTACCAGTATTGTGTTCTTCCTTTTGGCCTAGCCCTTTCACCACGCACATTTATGAAGTGCATGGACACTGCCCTTGCACTGCTGTGTCCCCAGTCGTCCGTGTACTGAATTACTTGGATGAGTTGCTGTGCTTGCCATTATGAGGTCTCTAGGCCTCAGGTTGAACACAGAAAGTGCTTTCTCCATCTCAGAGAACCACCTTTCTGTCTGTTCCCCACTCAGGTGGCTCCCATCTTCCCAGCAATGAAAGCTATACGGCTAGGCCGAGCCATTTTTTTTAAACACTTTTTTCCTACACCTCAAGGGCTGTGTTTAGTGTGCACAGACAGCACTGTGGCAGTTTCCTACATCAATTATCAGGGTGGTCTGCATTTGTGCCCCCTGTTCAGGTTGGCACAGCAATTTCTGCTCTGAACAGAGACCAGTGATTTTCATCCTAGGGCATGTAAATCGGGAGGCAGACTTCCTGTCAAGGCAGGTGCTGAGGATTAGGGCGTGGGATTTCCACCTCCAGGTGCTGGAGCAAATTTGGGCAGAGGCCCCGTCTGTACGCCTTTCCCCTGGTAGCTCTGCTCCCGTGAGTCCTAGACAGAGTGCACCATGGCCAAGTCAACCTTCTCATAGTTGCTCCTTGTTAACCCTCTCTAGTTTGGTTTTTGACCTAGACTCTCTCCTGTATGGCACTCCATGTGAGTTTCCCCGCAGGAAGAATCTCAGAGATATGAAAGCTATGGGCCTGTCCCCATCTACTTTAAAGTTGTATGTGGCTGCCATTGCTGCAAACCACAAACCTGTCCTTGAGGCCTCCTTGCGTAGGCATCCTCTGGTCTCTTGCTTTCTGCATAGTGCCAGGCAGCTGAGGCCTTCCTGCAGACTGCACCTTCATTCCTGGGACCTATCTGTGGTCCTGGAGGGGCTGGTGGAAGCCCACTTTGAGCCCATGGAGTCAGCCTCTGAGAAGATTCTGACCCTGTAGATGGCTCTGCACCTAGCCTTTGCCTCTCTCAAAAGAGTGGTAGATTTGCAGGCCCTGTCAATCGCCCTCGCCTGCCTAGAATTTGCCCCAGGCATGTCCAAGGTTATCCTGCACTCCAAGGCAGGATATGTCCCTAAGGTGCCCAGAATGGCGGATTGTCCAGTCATTCTGCAACTCTACTGTCCCCTGCCCCATGAGTCAGCGGAACAGGAGAGGCTGCATTTACTTTGCCCAGTAAGGGCCTTGGGGACTTATGTCCACTCGAGCTCGTGGTGTAACTCCTCCTCCCTTTTTGTCTGTTTTGGGAGCCAGAACATGGGTAATCCGGTTTCCAAACAGTGCCTGGTGCACTGGGTAATGGAGGCCATTACTCATGCCTATGAGGCACATGGCCCTGCCTTGCTTCTCAGCCTCAGTGCTCACTCCACCAGGGGTATCACCTCATCCAGTGCCTTACCCAGAGGTGTTCCCCTTGAAGATGTTTGTGCTGCGGTGGGTTGGTCCTTTCCACACACCTTTATTAGGTCCTATAACCTGGACCTGGATCCCATTCCTTTTCTACAGGGGGTTTATACGGGGCCTCCACCTGTCCCGCACAAGAAAGGCTGGGTTCAGCATCCCTGGCCACCTTGAGACTTTTTGTCTCCTCAAGGAGTCTTTGTGCAGCACTTTTACTGTGACTTGGTACATGGCTTTCTTGGACATGTCCTTAAAAAGGTTGACTGTGGAGTCAAAATGGAGTGGTTTCGTCCTCTTCCTCCGCTCTCACCACAGGGAGAATTTGAAGTAAATCCTCAGCAGATTCAATGTCACAGCTCTCAGCACTGTATAACCGTTTGTAAAAATCACTTGCTTTTTTTTATTTCTGCAGGGTCTGATGTGATGGATCCATCTGGACGATGAAGATGGCACATCATCTTTCTGTTGACCTTTTAGATTAAAAAAGAAGGTACTGGGAGTGTCCATGTCTTTAATGGAGCAGTATCTTACTTTTATCAGTGCCACTTTAGCCTGTTCCCATAATAGGGAGCTGAGTTCTTGTCCCTCTTTATTAGCCCATCTCCCTCTGTGGTGTCACTGGCATCCATGATGTGTTTTTCAATGACTACAATGTCTCTTTGTAGAGACTGCACTGTTTCTTTTAGCATAGTTGTTGAGAAGGACGTATAATTTTGCAACAGCATTTTAATGTTGACCTTCCCCTCATCCCACCACTGGCTAAGACTTTCAAAAGAACTCTTCTTCAATTTCCAGCTATCCCAGAAAGTTTGTAAAATCTCACAGAAAGAAAAATCTTGTAATAATTTAACATTAAAAACCCGATAATAGTTTGCAGTCTAAAATAGTCTAAAAGCAGACCCAAATACAGAGATACCAAAATTTGTTAAGATTTAATAAAAAAAACACAAAAATAAATACACGAAACAGAAACCGACAAACGAATGAAGAGGAAATAAATTCCACATGATAATTAAACCAATAACAAGCAGGTGAGTAAGAGGAGACACGTGACAAAAAACACTGCCGAAACGCCCCCTAATGTTCCGGCAGAGAATGTCCAAGCAGAAGTCCTGACAGGCTTGCTGTCTTTTGTAATAGTTCAGTCAGGACCACTTGAGTCAAAATAAAGACAATTCTTTGACATATTTAAATTTTTTATTTGCAAGCTTATAAAATTTACATTTGGTGGTATGGCTCTGTTCTGAATTCCCCATCCTTTTCATGAGCTCCATGAAAGCTAGTCAGGGAACAGCAGCAGCTTCTCGGGACAATCTCCCATTTAACTGGGAAAGCAGCAAGACAAAATCCCCACATTTAGAACAGAGCCTGCATCAGTGACAACAGAATGACACTGATTAACTTAAACACAAAGTTTCAAGGAGGAGCTAGGGGAGGAGGTGGGTTGCAGCAATGCAGAGGAAACAGCCAAGCAGACAGATTGAAAAAAGCATTTAAATAGGGCGCCCTGTTTGAAAGGGACCAATAGCGAGCTTAAGAATCAGATCAGCTGATGGGCGGGGTTAGAAAATTTGCCATCAGCTGATAGCCGAGCTTGACTATGTGGCCTGCCTGAACTGACGCTGAATGCTATATTACTGCTGATGCTATGAATTTGTCTACATCCCGAAAAAGTCTTTCACTTCAACCACTTTGCCGAATGTTACATCAAGAAAATTGTTAATGTCTTCAAGAGAGTATGTGTCTTCTATTGCCTGTGACCCCACATCAGAAATCTGAGACATTGTGTCTTCATCCCTCATTTCTACATCAACAATGTCCTCACATTTTGACCTGTCTTCTCTGGCACCATTTATACCACCACTACCAATGAATTCAACGTCTTCACTCACAACGTCTTCACTGGGTTAAAAACATAAACACGTGTCTCCCGAAAGACATGACGTGCTTTAAACTTCCGTCCTTACAGCCTACAGGAACCTGCCCTGCTACTACTCACCTGACTAACTTACCTGACTAATAAACCACACTAATTAACACAAAAACTTATAATTAACTTTCTGTTCTCTTTACTTCACCGAAAGAGACTAACTCCAACGAGAAAAGTTAAAAAGAAAACAGAAAAAAGTACACGATAGCTCTCACCTCCTGTGACCACTCACACACCCAAACACTCCCAGCATGCACCGAGATAGTGAGTGTGTGTGTGTGTGTGTGTGTGTGTGTGTGTGTGTGTGTGTGTGTGCGTGTGTGAGAGAGAGAGAGAGAGAGAGACGGAGAGAGAGAGAGAGAGAGTAAGCAAGTTTTTATAGCTGAGGGCCAGCAGTGAACTCTCTGAGACCTGATTTTGAATTCTGAAATCGTTTGTACAGAATCAGAAGCATTTTCTCTCTCTCTCTCTCTCTCTCTCTCTCTCTCTCTCTCCTTCCTCCTTTTATTCCTCTTCCAATCTCTTCAAACTCACCAGTTCTCATCTCTTCAGACTGTATTCTGACAGAGTATTCATTCTTTAATAAAAGTAATAGTAACATCGATACATAAAGACAAAATTCTAACAGGATTAAATACAGTGTAATGGTGCTGAGTGATGAAACACAGCTACTGATTAAATGTCCACTATTCAAATGTGATACTGATCAAATGTGCCACTGCTGGGCCCCTGAGCAAGGCCCTTAAACCTCAGTTGAATAAAAATTTGTAAGTCACTCAGGATAAGGGAGTTTGCTGAATGCCGGAAAATGTAAGCCCATGTGTCTATAGATGTCAGACGTTCTGTTTATAGTTACATGAGACAAATGACTTCCTGTTGTGTCTTTATACTCTCAGCTCTAAACACTCATCTCTTCTAATCTCCTCACACTGCAGACTTCTTCATCTCACACACACACACACACACACACACACACACACCCATACACATGTGACGGAGTGGTAAATGGACGGAAAGCACAATATGCAAACCTAAATATGTAAATGACAGACTACGCCACCCTGGGACTCTCACCCAGGGAAATATGAATCACCTCACAATACTATAAGGAGCACAAATTCGTTCTACCGATTAATAAATGAGCAGGAGACGTGGGTACAAAAATAGAATTTAATTTATTAACAACCCGTAAAATAAAGTTTCAGAATAAACAAAAAAAAAAAAAGAAAATCAAAAGCTCATGCAGGGCTGCAGCTGATCGGCACAAGACAGGCTGAAACAGAAGTAGGTTTAAATATCCACACCATGCATGTGCTCAATCACAACACACTCACTCAGTGCTCAGTGAAATTTCTGTCGGTGGTCACACAGCACACGGTGCACAGAAACACACTCGAAAAGAGGGAAAGTCAGGCCCCTCGGCCTTTTGGCCTACAGCTCCTGCAGAGAGTACACAAAACAAAAGAAACAATACATGTTAAAGTTGAATTAAAAATGCTCAACCAAAGAAAACCAAATAAACAAACAAAAAGAGTAAAGGTTTACAAAACTTCAGGAGGAAGTATAAACCAATCCAAGAAAATATATAAATTAGATATCAGGACAAAGCAATTAAATGAAGTAACAAAATAACTAATTACCACACTGACTTCAGCAAAAAGGCTTCCTACTCAATCAAGTTTCTTCCTAATCAAGAAACAAAACCGAAACCAAAAATAAACAGTTACCACAGAGAACAATTTAGCGAGGAGCAAAGCAACTTAACACAAAAGACCAAAAAATTAACACGGAACAAAACAGCAGCGTTGTCCCGGGAACAAGGTGCAGCATCAACTGCACATACAGCAGGAATTCCCCGGAACCTAACAGAAAATATTATGCACATTAAGTAAGTGCATTTAAAAAAACACAAATTCTAAAACCCACAGAAAAACCCCTAAATAACATGCTAGTGCATACCGGAGAAGTAGCCGTCTGCCACACCAAATCACAGATACAGTACTGGTTCAGTAATAAACCGGATATGGATGAACATCGGGTGACGAAATAACACTGACTGGGGAAATAAAGCAATTAACACTACACCCCCGGCATTTAACCTAGCGTCTCACATAAAAATAGATAAAACAAACTCACATACCTGGGGGTAGACAGTCTGTCACAACAGAAATTGTTTTTTGACCCTTTTCTTTCCGTTGCGAAACACTACAATGAAGCATACGTGCGGCATTAGCCTATTGTACGACCACAACAAAACAGCGTAGCCATGCTGCTAACAGCCTCTTACCTCCCAGGCAACTGAAAGTAACTGGAACAAAGCTGAACCGCCGTGCAGCTAGCCGCACCATTAACACCCAGCGGCCTCTGTTGAAGCACGGAACCGGAAACCGGAAGAGCACCTCGAAATGACGCGCATTCAATCACCATGAACCGGACACCCTCCTTTATACACAGTGGCGCTCTCCGATAGGCTATTACTACCTGACGGCACAACAGTAAACTATCCTGCCACACACACACATGCACACACACATCTCCTGACACTGGAGACTCCTTCACCACATCAGTGAAGTAATAATGTTACAGGTAGTGAATCGCTGAACCTCACAGTGTTTCTCCTGAAGGTTAGAAAACAACCACAATGTTCTTCTGTCTGTTTGTGATGTTGAGTTAATCTTCAGCTGGATTCAGAAGGTCAGGAATAACGGAAATGGAGTCCTGCACTAATGATTGTGTGCATTAATAAACAGAAGTGTTGGGTAAGGATGTTGAAGGAGAATGGGAGCTGAATGCAGAATGTTGGCTCTAATTGACGACGCAGGCTTCAGCTCCGGCTCCTCGGCGGCTTGCCACACCGCACTGCATTTACATTTGCAGGTTATTGGACGTGTGCAGCAATGATGTCTGGGCTAAAGTCTGAATTTCAGGAGTGCGTTTATGTGTCTGGTGTATAAACAAAACACTCAAGTGTTTGTAGCAAAGTGTGAATACTGATGCACATGTAGATGAGAGAGGCAGCAGAAGCGAGCAGAAAAATAACAAATCCCTCCTGTTTTATTCCACAAAACCCATCAGGTGTTAGAGCTTCAGCTTTAACAGTTTCATACACTGACCTTTTTATAAGTTGTTTTTTTTAATGCTTTAGTACTGCTGGAGTCAGAGTAACTACAATGAGATGAAATTTCCTTTAAAGTTTCTGGGTTTTCTCTCCTAAAAGCCATGAACTTTAAATGCAGTTTTTACACCAGCAGTGTTAAAGGATCTGATCAACACCACAGAGCTGCTGCTGAGTCCTGGACTCTGATTGCTCAGAAGGTGTTGATGAATTCTCTCTAACAGCTCTGACCGTAGTTTAGGTTTATATTAATTACTCACTCTGATACCTCCTTGTTTCCATATGCTCATTCACAGAGATGTGTACACTAGATGCTATATGTACATGTGTTAAATATTGTGTAGTAGATGGTGCTAACTTGGAAAATTAGATAAATGAATAAAATGTATAAATTTGTAAATTATTATTTGTAAATGTAAAATTTCCCAGCTGAGTGAGTCTGGATGACACCAGAGAGTGGGATTACTGTATAAATCATTATAAACACTAAAAGTGGGATTATAAATCATTATAAACACTAAAAGTGAGATTATAAATCATTATAAACATAGAGAGTGGGATTATAAATCATTATAAACACAGAGAGTGGGATTATAAATCATTATAAACACTAAAAGCGGATAATAAATCATTATAAACACTGAGAGTGGGATTATAAACCATTATAAACACTGAGAGTGGGATTATAAATCATTATAAACACTGAGAGTGGGATTATAAATGATAAAAGTTGATGAAGTTATTGACTGATCACTGGTGTCATATCTATGGTCTCTCAGTGCTAGTGGACTATAATGTCATGGTTAGTATAATAATGTACTCAGTGTAGAGTGAACGCAGGGAGTTCACTCTACGCAAGTGAACGCAAGCTGATTTACAGGTGAATGAGTTTAAAAGGTCTGTGATCACCTGACTGAGAGAAACTGAGCTTCAGAGATAGATAGATAGATAGATAGATAGATAGATAGATAGATAGATAGATAGATAGATAGATAGATAGATAGATAGATAGATAGGAGTCTGCTTCTCTTCAGAGCAGAAAAACAATGTCAGTCAGTGTAAGAAGTATAAGAGCAGATGTTTCCTCACTTCAGCACCCGAGTGAATCGATTTAACATTAACAAGAGCTTGAAGATGAATCATGAAGTTCAGTAGTGCAGTGAATAAAAAAGAGAAGAGGAACAGAGGGATGTCTGAGGTAATACATGTGAAACTCTCCGAGAGGGAAATAAAGCTGCTTTTTCTCTTCGCTGTTTCTGTCTGCTTTATTCATGGAAATGTTGAATTCACATCACAAAACCTCAACGGATCCAAATAAGACACAAAGATTCTGAAAACTCTTCTCTGTAACTCTCTATAGCTTGTGGAACGTGAAGAGATAGTAAACAGAACTACAGTGTTGCAGTATCACTGTATCATAACGCTGTGTGTGTGTGTGTGTGTGTGTGTGTGTGTGTGTGTGTGTGTGTGTGTGAACAGACAGCTAATCAGTGTGGAGGAACGTTGATGAATTTTGAGGCTGAAACAGAAAGTCTAACACGACAGCGCCCTCTACTGATCACACTGCTGATTTACCGACAGCGCCCTCTACTGATCACACTGCTGATTTACTCACACACACACACACACACACACACACACACACACACACACACACACACACACACACGACAGAATGAATCAAACTCATACATCCTGAGAATCTGAAGCTAATATTTTCACATAAAATAAAATAAAGTAAATCTTCAGCTACATTATTAACAACAACAAAAAAAATAAAACTGATAGATATTTATTAATAATAATGTCCTATTACAGGGGTACTCAAATATAAACTTGAAAGGTCCACTTACCAAATTTCCATTCAGTCCGAGGTCCGGAAATGTGATCGTCAAATTATAAATAGAGAACTCCAACAAAAAAATTCCCAGAATTTTCAAACTATACACAAAAAACATCATGGTAGTCTTTTAGTGTGAAAGATGACACCTTCTTTGTGCCACTAGTTGTTTAAACTTGGGCATAAAAGGTGTGATGGCTTGATCTAACTATTACACTGCTTGTAGCTTCATAGGATGATTTCAGTTGGTTTAATTTTGTTGTCCTTAACTCTGTGTTCTGAGGGCAATTTTGTTCAAAATATGCATGCTTGGTTTCATAGTGACGTTTTACATTACCACTTTTGATGATTGCTACCGTGTCGTTGCAGATTAAACACATTGTTTTTTTGCTTCCACCGGGGAGCACGAATGCATATTTTTCTGTCCACTCACTTTTAAACTCGCGGTTTTCAAGATCAACTTTTCTTTTCTTATCAACGGGCAGCTATGAACAAGCCATTTTCACTTTTAGTCAGCAATAGAAATTAATAAAAATTTCAGTTACCGATATTTGCACTGTTATTTGCACGATGAGTCTGCCTTTTCACATGTCTGACCTTGAGCACGTGACCGATCTGGCTGCCGCGAGCGAGCGACGTTGCTATAGCGATGCTGTTACCGCTTCTGTGATTGGACATAGATGAATCAAACAGAGTAGTAGAAGCTTCAAAGATACTGTATATTACGGAAAACTCATTTGGATTATGATTAAAATAGCAATTTGGGTTGGGTGTCGGTCCAGATTTAACCCTGTTTGTGTCCGCAGACGGACCGGAGTCCGCTTATTGAGTACCCCTGTCCTATAAGAACCCCCTGTGACTACTGATGCTAAAAATATCTCTGCATATTATAATATGTAATCTCTATTATATTATATTATTATATGAATATTATATTCAGCTGTTTAATGCATTAAAATATGATTTAAGCAATAGAAATGTGGTAGTTTTGTATTTAACACATATTATTGCTTGAGGAAACTTGAAATAAAGTTCCTACTAATTATAAACACATGATGATGTCCAGATGTGATGTCCACATGATGATGTCCAGATACATATATATATATATATATATATATATATATATATATATATATATATATATATATATATATATATATATATATATATTATGGCATGCCGTTTAGGAAATTATTCATGAGAGAATTGAATGAAAACTCGGAATATATTGAATGGATTCTCCAAAACTCGGAATATATTGAATGAAAATTCGGAATATATTGAATGGATTCTGAATATATTGAATGGAAACTCGGAATATATTGAATGAAAACTCGGAATATATTGAATGAAAACTCGGAATATATTGAATGGAAAGTCTGAATATATTGAATGGAAAGTCTGAATATATTGAATGGAAAGTCTGAATATATTGAATGGAAAGTCTGAATATATTGAATGGATTCTGACGTCATCAAGGCGCACCCGATATCACTTGAGTAAAGTTGGCTGCATATTCACAGATTCGAGTTTCCCAAGTCAATAACTCCTGAGCTAAACGCTCTAATTACACAAATAACACCTTTTTTTATGGTAGTAATGTAGAGAGGCAGCTACAACCCAATTTTCCTCAATATCAGCTTTCCTCCGCGTTGGAAAAAATACATAAGTCTCTATGTGCGAACACCTAAGAGACAGATTCCAAGGGACCGTCTGCAAAGTGCAAAACCGGGTTTTCGGGCTTTGCAGACGGTCCCTTGGAATCTGTCTCTCAGTCGTCTGCACTATAGAGACTTATGTATTTTTTCCAACGCGGAGGAAAGCTGATATTGAGGAAAATTGGGTTGTAGCTGCCTCTCTACATTACTACGATAAAAAAAAGAGGTGTTATTTGTGTAGTAACACCCTTTAGTTCAGGAGTTATTGACTCAGGAAACTCGAATCTGTGAATATGCGGCCAACTTTACTTAAGTTCCCCTATTTACATATCTAACAGACACGGATCAAGATCACTAATTTGGATCTCTTTTGGTGTCCACTACACTACTGTCTGCCTATTGTCTGATGCTAGGTAGGTGGGTTAATATGGGTTTGTAATAGCAGATTTGGTTGTAAATAATTTTATTGTTATAAACTTTCAAATTACACTAGGCCATCTCACTGTATCCAAAAGACACATATTGCTGCTGAATTGACAGTTGTAAGACACAATATGCCTGAAGTATTGGAAAAGTCACGCAAGACTGGTGACTTTGTTAAATTTCTTTAAACCTGCAAATATCTGTCTTTTGGATACAGTGAGATGACCTAGTGTAATTTGAAAGTTTATAACAATAAAATTATTTACAATTTACAACCAAATCTGCTATTACAAACCCATATTAACCCACCTACCTAGCAGCGAATAAGTTTATCGCTCACTCAGTCATTCTGCCTAAAGTACAAAATATCGGGTGCGTCTTGATGACGTCAGGATTCATTCAATATATTCCGAGTTTTCATTCAATATATTCCGAGTTTTCATTCAATATATTCAGAATCCATTCAATATATTCCGAGTTTTCATTCAATATATTCCGAGTTTTCATTCAATATATTCCGAGTTTTGGAGAATCCATTCAATATATTCCGAATTTTCATTCAATATATTCAGGATTCATTCAATATATTCCGAGTTTTCACTCAATTCTCTCATGAATAATTTCCTAAACGGCATGCCATAATATATATATATATATATATATATATACCTTACATATATTATTATTATTATTATTATTATTATTATTATTATTATTATTATTATTATTATAAGAACTGGTTCTGTTCCCCTTAATGACCTTTGACTCTTCAGTTACACACTGATTAACATGCTTCTGATGTTCACTAGTGGATTTCTAGATAAAACAAAAACAGTTTATTTATTAAAATCAGGTGTGTTTTAAGTTCAGGTGTGTTAATATTTCTTTCTAAAGGGCGGAGTACCTCAGGGCTCTGTGTGAGGTTATGTTATGAGGCGATATGTTTGGACTGATGAACTTTATCTAGGAAGTACAAATTTACTGTGAGTGATGATTACAGAAAACGTTATCTTAGTAAACTTAGATCTGAAAACAAATATTTATGTTGCAACTTTAAGGCCTGACTCATCAAATCAGTCACAGGATTCAATCATCTGTTACTGGTGGCCTTCAGCAGAGTTAATGTTTAAATGCTTCTCAGTGCTCAGTTCCTGGTCAATAAAGTAATCTGATTTTAAACCAGAGTACGTGATGAGACCCTGAATGTAAGTCCATCTTTATTACATAGAAACATCACAGTCCTGTTTAAAGGCTATAAATGTAATGAAATAGAATGTGAACTATTAATATTTAGATTTTGATTAGATTTAGAGAGGATATATATATATATTTATAATATTTATAAAGTTTTTAATAATAAATAATAATCAACAAACATGGAAATTACATTAGGAATAGAATAGAATAGAATAGAATTGAAAAAACAAAGATTTACATAGTGTGAATAATTCTGAGTATAAACATCCTCACACAGTCTGAGCAGAACAGACTCAGGATCTATCTGTCTACTATAATTAAGGATTAATGACAGCTGGGGCTCATCTACAGCTCTGTTATAGAGTCTGATGAAGACATTTTATTGACTGAACATCAGAATTAAATCCAAACAGATTTATCATGTCTGATCTAAATGAGATCAGACACTGAGCACAGTATAGTTATAGAAAACACAGGCATGGACTTGGACCAGTGTTTAATAATAACAGCATCCTGAGATCAACTGAAGGTGAACAGTTGAGTCTTACAGATCATTGGAAAATTATTAAATTATAAAAATTATTATTATTATTATTATTATTATTATTATGTATATTCCTGTCCTAGGGGGCACGGTGGCTTAGTGGTTAGCACGTTCGCCTCACACCTCCAGGGTCGGGGTTCGATTCCCGCCTCCACCTTGTGTGTGTGGAGTTTGCATGTTCTCCCCGTGCCTCGGGGGTTTCCTCCAGGTACTCCGGTTTCCTCCCCTGGTCCAAAGACATGCATGGTAGGTTGATTGGCATCTCTGGAAAAATTGTCCGTAGTGTGTGATTGAATGAGTGTGTGTGTGTGCGCCCTGCGATGGGTTGGCACTCCATCCAGGGTGTATCCTGCCTTGATGCCCGATGACACCTGAGATAGGCACAGGCTCCCCGTGACCAGAGGTAGTTCGGATAAGCGGTAGAAGATGAATGAATGAATGAATGAATGAATGAATGAATGAATATTCCTCTCCTGTCTTAGCTAGTGAAGGCTAACACAAGCTTCTACTGCTCATGTAAATTCAGGGTTATTGTGTAAGAGACTTGGAGGAAAATGCTATCCGCCCACTTCCACATACAAGACCTCACAGACAGCTGTGATTGGCTGTTGTCACTGTGATTGACAGAGAAGAGACAGTAAGCTCCTCCCTCCATTCCTCCGTCCCAGAAAGTTTGTCTAAACAGAGAAATCTTTGAACAAATTTTCAGTGTAAATTCTCTTGAACTTTGTTCTACTTTCTTTTGTTCCACACCACCAACATGATGTCCTGACTGTGCCATCATGTCATGTTCATCCTCTTCTCCACCCTCACTTTGTTGAGGAGTACAGGGCTCCAACCATGTTCTTACTCTTTTTAGAGTCACCGCATTAGATTACACCATGGCGTGATGACTCTTGTCATCATAGTTTCTTAAAAGCAAAGATTACATTTGAGATTGAGGATTACAATGTGGGATTTAGATTTGGTGTAGTTTTACCACATGAACCAGTGGAAGATAACAATAGATAATAATGTAGATTTTGCTTTTAGATGTGTTTCTATCTGTCAGCACATTGTGTCTGAACTGGTGACTGAACTTCAAGTATGTCAGTCTGTGGCCATGCCAAAGCTACTGATTGCACAGTATATTAATAAACCATGATGTGATCTGAGTTTAGTGGTGAGAATGTCACAAGACCAACTCTGAATCGGGTTTAGCAGACACACTTATCCAGAGCAACTTAAAGACATGCTATGATGTTTCATGGATTAGAATGCTATGATGTTTCATGGATTTCACCTTCTAATGAACTAGCTTTATTTTATTTTAAATATATCAGCAAATGCAATAGGGGCTTGATTTTGGCATAGAATTAGCATCAAAAGTAAAATGAAAAAGAAAAATGAATGTTGTTTATGATTCTTCTTTGCACAAAGCAAACATTGGAAGCATTTTGTTGCTCATGTGGTTTTATTTGTTGTTGTGAATTTGCTTGCTTTTTATAAAAAATATTCAGAACTGCTTGATTGTCAGTTGAAGAGGTTGTTAAAGTGGATGATCTCTGGATTGATAGAGTGACCCCTACTGGTGGTGAGTGGTAAAGTCCAGAGATATAATTTGAATAAACAAGATAATTTGTTTAAGATGGCCTCTATAACATATAGAAGCAATAATAATAATAATAATAATAATAATAATAATAATAATAATAATAACTATTATTATTATTATTATTGTTGTTGTTCATTCATTCATTTTCTACCGCTTATCCGAACTACCTAGGGTCACGGGGAGCCTGTGCCTATCTCAGGCGTCATCGGGCATCAAGGCAGGATACACCCTGGACGGAGTGCCAACCCATCGCAGGGCACACACACTCTCATTCACTCACGCACTCATACCCTACGGACAATTTTCCAGAGATGCCAATCAACCTACCATGCATGTCTTTGGACCGGGGGAGGAAACCGGAGTACCCGGGGGAAACCCCCGAGGCACAGGGGGAACATGCGAACTCCACACACACAAGGCGGAGGTGGGAATCGAACCCCCAACCCTGGAGGTGTGAGGCGAACGTGCTAACCACTAAGCCACCGTGCCCCCTGTTGTTGTTGTTGTTGTTGTTGTTGTTGTTGTTGTTGTTGTTGTTATTATTATATTTGTGTCCCACAATCATTTCTGGTTTGGATGCGTGTTTCTGGTTTCTTATTAATCTTCTTGACAACTTTTTAAACCTTTTGATATTTTCCCTTACAGCTATTTGATTTTTCCTATATAAACAAATGACAAATGAATTAAATGTGTACATAAAATAACTATAATCCAGAGGAACAGAAAGCTGTCAAAAGCAACAAAGAAGATTATGGAACCCGAAAAGTAACAAGTGTGGCAAATCTTTACATCGGCTTTTACTCATGATGATATCTGGAACAAAGTTTTCTTCAGAGAATCAGAGTATCTAAAGTTTAGGATAAAACCTTAAACACACCAGTAACGTTCTGTCAGGAGCACAGCTCGGGCCCTGACTCATCAGTGGACGACTATTTGTCCTTGTTTTTTTATTCCTATAAACAGTATACATGGTTGCTTAGGGCCCCAGACCACAAGGGGGCCTCATGAGCTTTAAAATAAATATAAACAAAAAAACACACTTTACTGTAGTTTGGTGAAATGGTTCATGTTATTAAACAGACACTAATAACCATAGCTGGAATTAGTTCATGTGGCTGATCACATGATAGAGTGTGTAAACCATCATGCTGCTGGAAAATGAAGCTCAATGAAGCATTCAGCTTACTGTTCCTTCTGCATGTGTTAAAGTGCACTGCAATGTCTGTATACTTTATAACTGTATATTTATAATCACACCCTCCAGTGTCACCCATATGAGGATGAGGTTCCCCTTTAAGTCTGGTTCCTCTCAAGGTTTCTTCCTTTACCATCTAAGGGAGTTTTTCCTCCCCATAGTCACCTGAGTCACCTCAGACTTGCTCATTGGGGATAAATACATACACATTTAAATATATCTAATATTAATCTTGAATTTTATATTATATTAATCTTTATATTATTCTTTATATTAACCTTTTGTTCTATGTTTATGTTCTGTAAAGCTGCTTTGAGACAATGTCAATTGTAAACAAATAAACTTGAACTGAATTGAATTAATTGTATATCGTAGCGTTCTAATGTACCTGTGTAGATATTTCATTCCTTGTGTATATAGTTTTCAATTCCTAGCTTTTATACTATTGTCCTTCAAACCTCATCTCAGATAATAACATCTTTTAGAACACTTTTTTAGTGGTTCTTGTTTAAAGCATTTATTTTATTTTATTATTAATATTTTAATTATTGCTTTTTTTATTGCATTGACATTTTTTCAGATGACCCCATTATTGTTTACTGTTCCCCTAAGCTACAGGCTGAATAAACACACTCCTGTCCTGTGTCCAGTGCAGTACAGGCTCTGAAATTCTTTATTAAACACACTGGTGTATGTTATGATGCGCTGTTGAATGTCATCAAATACAAATTAGTGCAACTATTCGATGCTCTAAAAGAAAGCTTTCTCTCCCAGAGTTTCACCTGATGGTTCCTTTGATTGGAGTTACAGCTGAAGGACATTACGGACTCTTCCTGCACATAATCTCTGTTTGATTCTGTCCTCTCAACCTCTCCAGGAGTAAGATCATGGCTGGTCTGAAATCTTCTCCCTCATCCTAACCTGAGGTTTTTTAAGTAGGATATGATCTCTGTGTGAAACCTTTTCTGGTCCATCACTATTCTCTGGCGCCACGTGATGCACTGTCACATTCTATCACATAGAGAACAGAACTTCAGCAATCATAACTTTTTGCTCCCGTTCAGGCCAAAGTTTCTGATGAGATCCCGTCTCTAGAAGTCTGATCAAGATGATGCTCATTCTCTTGATGTACCTTCTCTTGTTACTCTGATTCCTTTGCTAGCAGATGAAGCTGCTCATTCCTATCTCTTTAGGCTCTTAACACACCTGAAAGATGACAGTGCACACCTCTCCTCGTCAACTATAACCCAACACAGACAGCGTTCCAGTGAGTGTGTGTACACTGTATATACAACACCCATGATGTTCATGGAGGATGTACAGATTAAGTCCAGCTGTTTTTATTACGTTGTCATCTTATCAGCGTATTTAATATAATGAGGGAGACATTATACCTTAAATGATTTAATAATGTGTTTCATCCAGAAGACACACAATACTCATCAGTAAAACTGTAGATCATTCATTTAGAGCATTTACTCAGAAGATCTGTTTACTGTATCAGAGTCGAGGCTCAGTATCGGGTTTATTTACACAGATTATTACACAGGACCTGGACTATAGGGTCTCTGGAAGGTAAAGAAATTATCTGCATGAACTTCTATATTTCAAAGACAAATATTTTTGATGTGTCAGAAACAACATGGAGATGTGACTGTTGTAGTTTTGAATAATGTTAGGTGCTTGAATTAAAAAACCTATCACGTATCGTACAACAAATTTAACAGTGAAGCAATAAGAATCTTCATCTATTACAATTTCAAAGCAAACATGAAGCTAACTGGCTCTTTGCTAAAAAACACAATTTAAAGTCTTGGTGCTCCAGAATTCCTAAATCCTGCTCAGTATCTGATACCTCATCAGGTCTAATCTCATTTTATCAGGATTCATCTCATCGACTAAAAAAACAAATAATAATAATAATAATAATAATAATAATAATAATAATAATGACCAAATGAAACAGTGGCTGTAATTTGCATACATTTATTGCTGTTCAGACGAGTCGTGTTATTAAATCTGTGATCTGTGTTAATCAGAAACATCCAGAAACAGGAAACAGGTTTAAATAAAAACCTCTTGTTGGTCATCGTCTCTTTATCCGCTTCACTCAGAGATCAGACGATGTTCACGCTACACCTGAGAGGAGCTGAACTGCATTTCAGTAAATCCAGTCCTGGACAGAAAGAGCTACCTCTGAAACACCTGCTCTTCAATCATTACATCTTCTAGAATGGGATCAGACCATTACTGCTCAGTAGGGTTGGTGATCTTGCCCATGAAGAGGATGCTCTTGGTGCTGTCCTCCACAATGAAGACCAGGAAGGGTCTGTTGAGGTTTATTGTATCTGGTAGAGACATGGGCATGATCTCAATGGTGGTGGCAGCAGAAGCTTCAGTTCCTTTCTCATCGACCTTGAGGACTGCCTGGTGGAGAGCCTGAGGAGAAGTTTCACACATGTATGTGAGGTCTTGAGCATGTCTTGGGCAGAAGGATTAACTTTCTGGTTTCTCAACATACCTTGGAAACCTTCAGTTTGGTCTTCTCACTCATCCCTGAGAAGTCTGCATTGTCAGAGAACGCATCAACAATGCCCATTTCCTTCAAAGTGTCTCCAAGGCAGGAAGAGGCAGAGATGGAAAACTTGGGCATGTACAGATCCACAGAGCTGAAGAATAAAAACATTATTAGAGGATGGTGTAATAGAGTAAAGAGTTTGGAGAGAAAAAAAGGGTTTTTACCTTCTGAACAGTTTGTCATGCCAGTATTTGAGGTCTTCCTTGCTGAGGTGTTTCTCCACCTCCTCTAGTTTTCCCTCATCAGGCAGAACAATCATCATGGAGGTGTTGCCTTTGTAGGGCACCATGATGACTGAGGTGAAGTTATTAACATCGTGGTAGATGTCATAGCGTCCGGTTCTCTTCATCATGTCCACAGTCACTTTGGTGTTCACATCCACATGGAAATCAGCTTTGTGAGTGTGATCCACTTCAAAGGGTTTCTCCCATTTACCTAAGAAGATTCAAGAAAGTTTAAGATTTGGTACTTTGTCAGTAACTGAATTAAGAAAGTCATGAGGTTTTTGCTGGAACGTACCTCTGAAATAGATGTAGTTGATGAGCACCATGATGGTATCTTGATCCAGGCTCTTTACCATGTCAGTGATGGTGTCTTTGGTCTTCTTGGCAATGAACTTATTGACCTCTTGGACAGCAATGTCAGGTTTGGAAAAGTCCACAGTAAAGGCCTCTGCATGGAAGAAGTGTTGAATATCCTTCAAAAACCTATCGACAGGTTTGAAGCCTTCTCTGACAGCCAGACCACCTCCTGTCTCCAGCAGCATGGCCTCCTGGCTGTGGTCTAGCATGTGCAACAGGTGCTCATAGGCTTCATTGACTTGATCTTCTGTGAATGAACTGTAGCCCAGAGTGCTGAAGATCTGTGAGTGGGTTTCCCCCTTGGCTCCCAGAGCCAACATAGACAGAGCCATGGAAATGCTCAGTGGAGAGAAGAAGATGTTCTTGCCTTTGGCATCAGCCTGGTTGGAGAGCTTATTGTACAGGGAGAAGGCAAAGTCAGCATTGTGAGGTGAGAGCTTGTGGCATAAGTCATCGTTTCCATTGTGACTGGGATGAGGTTTGTCCGTATCGTGGTGGAAATGGTGAGAGTGATCTGCTGAATGTTCTCCATGATCGTGGCCTTCATGGTGGTCAGCCAAGGCCACCATCAGCAGAAGGGCAAAAGTCAAGCAGCACTGGGTCTTTCTCCCCATTTTATCACCTGGACAGAGTAATGAAATTAAACTTAGTGTATTTTAGAGACAGTACCTTCCGCCCTCAGATTCCACAGATGGTGACTGAGATGTCAGCGTGGTGAAGCACATTATCAGGCAACAGGACTAGGAAGAAAATCATCAGTTCAGATCTTCACTCCTCTCCACTCTACCTCTTTACTCCTGCAGTGTGAATTGATCTGAGTAACATTTTCCACCTAAAGATCTGGACTCCACCGGTGATGAAACACATTCCACACAAAAACACATTTACATCATTTCCTGAACACTAAGCTATAAAACTAACATTGGTCTTGTTTCCTTCAGAGCTCATAATATCTGCTGAAACCTATGTGAGTTCCTCTGATCTTCTACACTACTCACCTCCGGTGTCTTGTCCAAGAGGAGACATGTAGCATGGATTCACTCCAGCTTTTATCTTCACCGTGCGCTCGGCTCTGAGTTTACACATTAACCAGCTGGTGAACGTTACACTGCAGTCTGATCAACATCCTGATGCAACATGTTTACAGCTGAGTCAGATTTCAGCCTCCACACACTGAACACTTGGCTCTACACACTACACACACCAAACACACACTACACACTACACACTGAACACTTGGCACTACACACTACACACAACACACACTACACACTGAACACTCGGCACTACACACAACACACACTATACACAACACACAGAACACAACACACTGAACACTCGGCTCTACACACTAAACACAACACACTACACGCAACACACTAAAGACTCGGCTCTACACACTACACACAACACACATTACACAAAACACACTGAACACTCGGCTCTACACACAACACACTGAACACTCGGCTCACTACACACAACACACTGAATACTCGGCTCTACACACTACACACAACATACTGAACACTCAGCTCTACACACTACACAAAACACACTGAACACTCGGCTCTACACACTACACACAACACACTAAACACTCAGCTTTACACACTACACACAACACACTATACAGTACATCACACATTACACACAACACATTGAACACTCGGCTCTACACACGCAACATAAACTATACAACACACTATGTACAAGACACTACACACACCCCACACACTGAATGGTAGGCTCTACACACACTATATAACACACAGAAGCTTGGTATGAACTTTACAAGAGTTTCAATCTCTTGAAATAATTCCAGAAGCATTATTATTATTATTATTATTACTATTATTATTATTATTATTATTATTATTATGAGCTGAAAGATGAGCAGCTGAGACACACCTTTTTTCTTCCAGACGGTGAGACAACAATTGTGAAAGTGATGGTTTATTAGAGACCAAATCTTTAACCTCTTAAATTTCACCTGAACGTGAGCCGCTGTGTTAATCCTCGTTTCTCAGTGAATCAGCCTCACTTTTATCTCACTGAGATCTCGATCCTCATGATGTCTGGAACTAAATGGACATAAAGAAGTTAAAAGGTGGTGATGGAGAGCTACAGCACCGTCACCTGAGATGACGTTACTGACTCTTACTGATGAAGTCAGGATTAAAGACTGGATTATAGACTGAATTATAGATTGTTCCGGGGGCACGGTGCCTTAGTCGTTAGCACGTTCGCCTCACACCTCCAGGGTTGGGGGTTTGATTCCCACCTCCACCTTGTGTGTATGGAGTTTGCATGTTCTCCCCGTGCCTCTGGGGCTTCCTCCGGGTACTGCGGTTTCCTCCCCGGTCCAAAGACATGCATGGTGGGTTGATTGGCATCTCTGGAAAATTGTCCGTAGTGTGCGATTGCATGAGAGTGTGTGTGTGCCCTGCGATGGGTTGGCACTCCGTCCAGGGTGTATCCTGCTTTGATGCCCGATGACACCTGAGATAGGCACAGGCTCCCCGTGACCTGAGGTAGTTCGGATAAGCGGTAGAAAATGAGTGAGTGAGTGAGTATAGACTGTTCTCTCCAGTCATGAACCCTGAAGCTAAAACCTGAATATCTCTCATACCAGAAGACTGAAACACTCTGATCACTGTAGCTGACTGTGGAGTTAAATGCTGGGTTTTAATCTCAATCCGACTCTCCTTCATCGTGTCATTAACATCATGTGACATCATCATCATCTAAAAGATCAGAGCTGAAGTCTGGACTGTTCTTTGGAGAAAGAGACAAGAAAAACTCCCAACAATCCCAAAAAGTCATCAAAGATTCTTTAAAGTCGGCATGTAGAAGTGAAGTGAAGCTTTAAATTAAGTCTCCATATGAATCCATGGAGTCCACTAAGTCCACCACTAAGAATGTCTATTACCCACAAGTGTGTGTAATTTATTATAAGTCTGAGCTCTACTTTAAATGGCTTTTTAATAAATAAACAAAGAAAGAAAGAAAGAAATGTAGAATATATTTATATTTTAATAACCTGTTCATTGTAAATTATTTCAGATAATCCAGTAAGTTTTTTTATCTTTATCACTACAGATTCTTACAGAAGTTCTCTCAGGTAAAATTGTGAAAAGTTCCAAACTCCACTGTTGTTTGTTTTCCTGTTGATCGACATGTCTGACCCTGACCGAGCGAGCGAGCGAGAGATTGAACTCCAAACTTCTTTTCTTAGTAATCAGTGATGTCCGTTTAATTCTCCTTTTGAAATAAAACTTGAAGATCTTACTGAACCACACAGATGTAGAGTTTTAAAATACAGATTTAAATGAAATAATGTGTTGTGTGAAAGTGCAGAGTGATTTATACAATAATCACATGTTCATATTTATACAACTCAATGCAGGAGGTTCATGGTGTGGAGATTTGGACTCAAAGTGCTGTTTATTAAACCAACAACAAAACTGTGTGTGTGTGTTTCAGGAGTCCATGACAGAGTGTGTGTCGAGTCATTGTGAATTCTCTGGACATGTTCTGGTGTGTAAATGTCTTTAGGTGACATATAAACACAGCCGTCTTCATCTGGAACCGTCTGCAGTTCGGACCGGCGCTGGTTCTGAAGGATGAAAATCACCTGGAAACTAAACACACATGTTCAGTATAAACAGCTCCAGTCCAAATGCCTAACACCTTTAATTCTAAATTCTCTCAGACTGAAATCACACTGAGAAGAAATGCTGATCTGGACCACAGACCACCTCTGGAATGAATTCTGGACTCACTGGTCTGATGTTTATTTTCCTGCAATATTATAATGACACGTTGGAGAATCACACTGAGCAGGGGCTGTAAACTACCCCACCGTCTGCCCCAGAGCTCACACGGGGCATAATGCAGAGCATGAGTCTAACATGAGGTAGGGTTAAAGAGTTGAAAGAAAATCTGTGACATAAATTAAAGTCAGATTTTGCACTGGTGTGTGTGTGTGTGTCGGTGTGTCGACTCAGTAGTGATGTAATTATGTGTGTAATTATTGTGTAAAACAAACTTTTGTAAATGAAAATTAAATGTTAATTAAATATTTTTTACATGTTGGTGTTAAAGAGACAGCTCTCTCCTGGATCAGGTCTTATTTGACATGATACTGAAATATGATGTCATTACATGATGCAGAAACACTAGTTCATGCATTTGTTACCTCTAAGTTGGATTATTGTAATGCTTTACTGTCTGGATGTTCCAGTAGGAGCATAAACAAGCTCCAGTTAGTCCAGAACACAGCAGCTAGAGTCCTAACTAGAACCAGAAAATATGAACATTTCACCCCTATCTTATCCTTATCGTATTGGCTTCCAGTCAAGTTTCACACTGATTATAAAATACTATTATTAACCTATAAAGCACTTAATGGTTGAGAGAGGGAGAGAGAGAGAGAGAATTGAATTGGGAAAAAAAAAATATTTTCAGTTGACAGTCTTTAAAAAATAATAATAAATGAAGACAATGTATGTGCCAATTGCAGTTCTTCATGGTCAACACAACATGGTGCTCCTCTCCAACATCAGGTTTCCTCAGAGAGAGGCTTTGTGTTTTTTATAAAACACAAAATCGATCAGGATTCTGGACTTTATCAGTGCTGTAGTGTTTTCAGCATTTTCCTTTTGACTCTGAGGGCGAGTTCTCTGTTGATTGTGACCATGACTGAAGTTCTGTTATCTTGTAGTTATTTCATAGACTGAGCCAATTCTTTTATGACATCATAAGCGTACTGTTAACTGTTTTATTTGTGTTTTCCAAAATGCCACCATTGTTGAAGAGAAATAAAGGCACTTTTCTTTTATAAATTTCCTCCAAAAAAAGGTAAAAATATCTGTAAAATGCTGGTCATTAGGTTTACTACAATTTACAACTGAAACACATAAAACCAAGCTGTGGTCTGAAAAACCAACCGAGCTAATAACACAACGTTTGATGACATTTAGGTGGGAACATAGAACTAGTCTAACCTTGCTAGTGATATTTCACCATCAGAGGCATGAGACCAGCTCTACTGTTTTTGAGTTCTATTAAAAGTTCTCCAAATGTCACTTAGTTCGTATTTTTCAACGATGTGCAGAAGTCTTTTTCGGAAGGCAGGCGTAAAGTGGTGCAATTAAAATCACCACCAACAAATAAATACTCTTCTGTGTCACAGGTTTCTAAAACATTACATAGTTTATTTAAGCCAGAGGTGTCGAACTCAATGGCACAGGGGGCCAAAACTTAAAGCACACTTGAGGTTGCGGGCCGAACAGGATAAACATTTATTTAACAGCTAAAACTAAATGTTTTTTGAACATAAATATGAATAAAAACAGACAGGCATTTTATTCCAGAATAAAAAAAACTTAAACTTTATATAACTTCAAATACTTTGCTCGCCATCAAAATATCAAAAACTATACAAGTTACAACTATCGTAAGAAATTACAGAAATTGCACCCAAATTCCACTCCAAGGTACACATCTAAAAGAGCTCATTTCTAAAAAGGTTTAAGTATCATAAGGTAATACGTTTAGGACTCTAAACGTATAAAGTTGATTCAATTATAAATATGGGAACGGCAGCAGGACATTAAGCATCACCACGAACAAAGTGTCTACGTGACTGCAATTACCATTTAAAGTGACCATTTGGTTGATAACAACTGTAACAATACCAAGCCAAGGTCTGCGTGACCCCGATGACCATTTAAAGGGACTATTTGACTGATAACAATTGTAAAAATAACAAGACAAGGTATACATGACCGTGATTAACATTTAAAGACATCTGGCTAAATAACAAGGTGTGGCCCAGCCATTTGGGAGACACTCAGTTCTTACGCTCAATACACATTCAAAGCAGAACCTCATTTAAACTACAAAGAGGCAAACAGTACAAAATGCGTGAGCAGGATTTGCTCTGGGTTCAGATTGACTCCGATGAACCCAAAGTACGTCATGTATTTTGTCACTGCTATGCTGGAATAAACTTCTTGTTCTTCATTAAGATCTTCAACATCATCGTCTTATTTTTACACAACAAATTTTTTATTTCTTACATTGGCTACACAACACATTTTTTATTTCTTACACTATGAACATCAAAACATTCAGTTTTTTTTTGGCTCTTATGCTGTTTAGTCAGAACTGTATGCTTGGCATCTTTTCTTGGCAACAAGCTGGTTTAGGTTTGGTGTGTTTAGGTTCTGTGTTGTGGAGATTCTCAGGATGGACTGCAGGTGTTCATCAGTGAGACGTCTCCTGTGTGCTGTTTTGTTCATCTTCATTACTGAGAACAGCTTCTCACACAGATATGTGCTACCAAACATGCACAAGGTTCACAAGGAAGCATGAGTGTGACTTTACATTAGGGTTGTATTGTTAGGGACGAGCTTTGACATTAGGGTTGTATACAGTAACAGACGCTTGATTGACACTGGAATGTTCCCAGGTAACCTATCGTTCAGCAAGGCAGCTGTTGTGCTGCATTATGGGATCTGTAGTTTGTGTGTTATCAGTGCTTCATATCACCGGGCCATTAATAACAATAATAATACATCTATATAAAATGATCTCCTGGGCCGGATATACAGCGGGTAAAATAAGTATTGAACACGTCATGATTTTTCTCAGTAAGTTTATTTCTAAAGGTGCAATGGACATGAAATTTTCACCAGATGTTGGTTACAACCCATTCAATCCACACATGCAAAGAAATCAAACCATAGATGTCTGTAAATTAAGTTATGTTTAATAATGTTAAATGAAACAGGGAAAAAGTATTGAACATGCTTACTGAAACATATTTAATACTTTGTACAAAAGCCTTTGTTGGTAATGACAGCTTCAAGACACCATGTATGGAGAAATGAGTTGCATGCATTGCTGTGGTGTGATTTTGGCTGAGGTGTGATTTTTGATTTTTGTGATTTTAGTTCTTTCCATAGATTTTCAACTGGATTCAAGTCAGGTGATTGACAGGGCCATTCTAGCAGCTTTATTTTCTTTCTCTGAAACCAATTGAGAGTTTCCTTGGTTGTGTGTTTGGGATCATTGTCTTGCTGAAATGACCACCCTCGTTTCATTGTCATCATCCTGGTAGATGGCAGCAGATTTTTATCAAGAAGGTCTCTGTACATTTTCCCGTTCATCCTTCCTTCAATTATATTAAGTCTGCCAGTACCGTATGCTGAAAAGCAGCCCCACACCATGATGTTCCCACGTCCAAACTTTACTGTTGGTATGGTGTTTTTGGGGTGATGTGCAGTGCCATTTCGCCTCCAAACATGGTGTGTATTATGGCATCCAAAGTGTTAAATTTTGGTCTCATCTGACCAGACTATATTCTCCCAGTATTTCACAGGCTTTCATGTTGTGCAGCAAACTTTAAACGAGCTTCAACATGTCTTTTCTTCAGCAGTGGAGTCTTGCGTGGTGAGCGTGCATACAGGCCATGGCGGTTGAGTGCATTACTTATTGTTTTCTTTGAAACAACTGTACCTGTTGATTCCAGGTCTTTCTGAAGCTGTCCACAAGTGTTCCTTGGCTCTTGGACAACACTTCTGATAATTCTTTTCACTCCTCTGTCAGAAATCTTGCGAGGAGCACCTGCTCGTGGCCTGTTTATGGTGAAATGATGCTCTTTCCACTTATGAATTATGGCCCCAAAAGTGCTCACTGGAACAATCAGAAGTTTTGAAATCCTTCTGTAACCAATGCAATCAGAATGTTTTGCAACAATAAGATTGTGACAGTCTCGAGAGAGTTCTTTGCTTTTACCCATCATGAGATGTTTCTTGTGTGATACCTTGGTAACGAGACCTTTTTATAGGCCATCAGTGTGGACAGAAGCAGTTGATATTAATTTGCATTGACAAGGGGCAGGATTGCTTTCTAATTACTGATTGTCTTGGCTTTCCATGCCTTTTTGCACCTCCCTTTCTTCATGTGTTCAATACTTTTTCCTGTGTCATTTAACATTATTAAACATAACTTAATTTACGGACATCTATGGTTTGATTTCTTTGCATGTGTGGATTGAATGGGTTGTTACCAACACCTGGTGAAAATTTCATGTCAATAGCACCTTTAGAAATAAACTTACTGAGAAAAATGGTGACGTGTTCAATACTTATTTTACCCACTGTAATTGTACTCCAGGTCGGATGTGGCCCGCAGGCCTTGAGTTTGACACCTATGATCTAAGCTATTGTTTCCACTAGGGAACCTGGAGCATACACACAGATTAAAACTATAACATGGTTCTCTAAAAGAGCTCTGACCTTTATGTGTGTGTGTGAGTGAGTGAGTGAGTGAGTGAGTGAGTGAGAGAGTGAGAGAGTGAGAGAGAGAGAGAGAGAGTGAGGGCACATAAACCCAGAGTAGGAGGTGTAGTGTGAAGGTGAGAGGTGTGTGTCAGTGTTACAGAGACAGTGTGTCAGTGTGAAGTGTCTGAAAGGCGAGCTTATCCTCACAGACAATATCTCACTGCTCATCTTTCCTCTGCCTGTCTGTGGATGAGTAACGGTACGAGTAGAACCGCCACCACCGTGGAACAAACAGGGTTCTGATTGTCAGAAAAATATCGCACGGAAAAACTCCAGAGCTCCGGAGCTCCGCCTTTTCTTCTTCTGTTCCTCTGCGCAGTCCTGCAAGATCACAGCCACAAGTCAGAACCGGAGCAGGAGCAGGAGCTGCAGTCTCTCGCGCACACCCGCACAGTCTCTTCGCACAGGCTCTCTTGAGCACAGGCTCTCATGCATAGTCTCTCGCGCATACTCGCACAGTCTCTCGCGCACAGTCTCTCGCGCACAGCCGCTCGCGCACAGCCGCTCGCGCACAGCCGCTCGCGCACAGCCGCTCGCGCACAGCCGCTCGCGCACAGCCGCACGCGCACAGCCGCACACGCACAGCCGCACGCGCACTGTCTCTCGCGCACAGCCGCACACGCACTGTCTCTCGCGCACAGCCGCACTGTCTCTCGCGCACAGCCGCACTGTCTCTCGCGCACAGCCGCACTGTCTCTCGCGCACAGCCGCACTGTCTCTCGCGCACAGCCGCACTGTCTCTCGCGCACAGCCGCACTGTCTCTCGCGCACAGCCGCACTGTCTCTCGCGCACAGCCGCACTGTCTCTCGCGCACAGCCGCACTGTCTCTCGCGCACAGCCGCACTGTCTCTCGCGCACAGCCGCACTGTCTCTCGCGCACAGCCGCACTGTCTCTCGCGCACAGCCGCACTGTCTCTCGCGCAAAGTCTCTCGCGCACACTCTCTCGGGCACACTCTCTCGGGCACACTCTCTCGGGCACACTCTCTCGGGCACACTCTCTCGGGCACACTCTCTCGGGCACACTCTCTCACAGTTTGCTCCCTGGACAATAAACTGGACTTCATGCAACTAGAAAGCACTACACAGCAAGAGTTTAGAAACTGCTGCATCTTTGTTTTCACAGAGACGTGGCCCAGCAACAGAGTTCCGGACACCGCCATTCAGCTAGATGGGCTCGCCTCGTTTAGAGCAGACAGAAATGTAGCTCTGTGCGGTAAGACTTGTAGTGGTGATGTGTGTGTTAACACCAACACAGAATGGTGTAAGTACTCTGTGCTTGTTTCTAGTTACTGCTCATCACTAGTGAAGTTTGTGACTGTTAGATGCAAGCCATTTTATTTACCAAGAGAATTCACATTCCCCCAGTGCTAATGCTAAAGAGGTGCTAAGAGAGCTATACGGACCTATTAGCGATCTACAGAATGTTCCCCACGACGGACTGTTCAATCATGAAAATCTCAAGTCAGTGCTCCCTAAATTCCATCAGTATGTGGACTCTGCAACGAGAGGTGAAAACATGCTGGACAAACATTCCCAACGCGTATCGTGCAGAGCCCCGCCGCCACCTTGGCTACTGTGGCAGGGCATACAGGCGATCACAAACTACAAGACAGCTTTACCTGCCAGTAATAGTGATGCCTCCCTCTCAGATGCGCTAAATGACTTCTACGCTCAGTTTGAGGTGCAGAACAACGTAGCGGGAAGGAAGACTGGACCCCCTACAGTTTGCGTATCGTCCAAACCGCTCCACAGACGATGCCATTGCCACGGCCCTTCATTTAGCCCTCACCCACCTGAACAATAAAGACACTTATGGACGAATGCTGTTCATAGACTTTAGTTCAGCATTCAGCACAATCATCCCTCAGCACCTGATTGGGAAGCTGAGCCTGCTGGGACTAAACACCTCCCTCTGCAACTGGATCCTGGACTTCCTGACTGGGAGACCTCAGTCAGTCCGGATCGAGAACAGCATCTCCAGCACCACCACACTGAGCACTGGAGCCACTCAGGGCTGTGTGCTCAGTCCACTGTTGTTCACCTTGCTGACTCACGACTGTGCAGCAATGCACAGATCGAACCATATTATCAAGTTCACCGATGACACGAGTCAGCATACAGAGAGGAGGTGCAACAGCTAACTACCTGATGTAGAGCCAACAACCTGTCTCTGAATGTTGATAAAACTAAAGAGATGGTTGTTGACTTCAGGAGAGCACAGAGCGACCACCGTGTCGTCAAGAGCACCAAATTTCTTGGTGTTCATCTAGCAGAGAACTTCACCTGGTCATCCCCAAAGCCAACAGCATTGAGGGGTGTAAGGTCCACAATGCTGCTGGCCATCAGACTCCTTAATAACTGAACTGAACTGTACTGAGCACAGCACACACACATCATCTGTATGGACTGTACAGACCTACACCAAATACACACACTTCCATTATACATCCATCAAACTGTTTACATACTGTTTTACACACTTTTTCCGCTCTTTACACATTCTGTCTTTCACATTTCAATTGATTGCTGTTTTGCACTCATTACAACACCTCATATAACTGCTTGCTTTAATACTAATGTGTTCATTACAGTATTTCTGCACGTTATATAGAACATACAGTGTGTACACTGGTCAGTTTGTGTATTGCCTTTTGTGTAGTGTCTTGTATTGATTGTTTGTCTTTAGTCCTCATTAGTCTTCTTGTCTTGTGTCTCACACTGTGTACACCAGCTGTACAGATACACTTTATGTGTCTAGGACTAACTTACTTCAGTCCTTATCTCTGTGTTGTTCATGTAGCTCCCTGGTCCTGGAGGAACGTTGTGTCATGTCACTGTGTACTGTGTCACATATATATGGTGTAAATGACCATAAAAGCTTCTTGACTTGACACACACACACACACAGTCTCCATGTAACAGTCATGTTTCAGACTTTTCCTCATTTATTTGTTATATTTTTTAAATAATAAATACAGTTTCCCATTTCACAGCTCAAGTCTTTAATGTTTGCTAAAGAAAATAAAAACTTTTTATTTTATTTTATTCTATTCGTTTGGTTTTAAATGACGCTGTGTTTAATAGTTATGAGTAAAATCTAACATACACACACCACAACTACACACACACACACACACACACACATCACAAATACACACACACACACACCACAACTACACACACCCCACAACTACACACACACACCCCACAACTACACACACACACCCCACAACTACACACACACACCCCACAACTACACACACACCACAACTACACACACACACCCCACAACTACACACACACACACACCTACACACAAACCACAACTACACACACACACCACAACTACACACACACACCACAACTACACACACACAAACACACAGGGTTTTTCCTAGGTCAAAATTGGTCTTCGGTGGTTTCTGACCGACATGGTCATCCGCACACAGCAGAGAGTACCCTGGTACCCACATGATCCGCAAGCCCAATATTGACAATAAATGTTCAATTTAAAATAAATACAAAGAAACAGTTTGTGATTTTATCTTATCCTATTTATTCATGAAAAAACGATCACCATCAGGCTAGATAGTAAAAGAAAGCGATTACAACTTATTTTACATGTAAACATCATCGATACCAAAGTATATTTGAAATGTCAAAGGTCTTTTTATTAACACTGTAGAACCTTTTTATGGTCCTGATGGGGCCCATCCACAGCCACCTTGCAGCATACGTCTAAATGTTGGTCCTTTTTCATTTTAGTATAATCAGATCAATTAAAAAGTAGCATTAAAAACATAGTGTTAAAAGGTGTACTAGTGTAATTTTTACCATATAAAATTTAATAAAATTAGCAGCTAGCTAGAAACAGCTTGCTTTGTGCTTTGATCTAGTTTCATTTCACTCCAGTCTTTAACTTTAAACTAAATGATTTTATAGGTAATTTACTACACATTGTCATAGGCCCATACATACTGTGGATTATTAAGGCTAAATTTTACTAAACGCTCTTGCTAAATGGGGTAAGCAAACTTACTTTCTATTTCAGATGTGTATGTTCTTCTAAGGAGTAATGATTTGTTATACACCGATTCAGACACTAACGGGACCAATTGCTTTAACCATTCATTATAATGAATCGGCTCAAAGGAGTCATTAGGTCGCGAATCGGACTTTAGCAGAAGTGTTGTATGGGAATCCTGGCTGTTAGGACATCGCGAAAGATTTGTCAACACACACACACACACTTTTTTGCGTTTATTTAAAGTTATGTCAGCTGCATGTGTGGAATGCTTGTCACAAGTTGTAAGAGAAGATAACTTTTTTGACTGCAATTCACACCCAGCAGTAATTCAGCAAAATATTCTCCGAATGCACCACGTGAAACATGGAATCTGCCTTTCGACCTTCAGGATCAGTTGATTTTGTTGCGAGAGAGAGAGAGAGCAAAGACAGAACTGAAGACGGAGAGTGCCCGTGCAAGCGTGGGGCGCTGTGCTCGTTCTCTCCGTCACTCCGTCAGTAACCTGCTTCACTCACAAAACCCAATTACAGATCAAATAAGGCTTTGGCGGGACAAAAAATTCGTTTTGGCGGCCGGCAAAAAATTTTCAATGTAGGCAAAACCCTGCACACACACCACAACTAGACACACACGCGCACCACAACTAGACACACACGCGCACCACAACTAGACACACTCTCTCTCTCTCTCCCTCTCTCTCTCTCTCTCTCACACACACACACACACACACACACACAGGGCCCCAATCTGTATAAAATAATAAGTATATTTATAGAAATAATGCTATAGCAAATCTGAAACGCTCCATAAAGATTTTGACTATTCATATAAACCATAATAAATAGATATACATTAAATAAAACAATAAAAACACTGATATAAACACATATATAAACGATATAAGCACTGATATAAACGATATAAATACTGATACAAACAATATAAACACTAATATAAACGATATAAACACTGATATAAACGATATAAATACTCATATAGACGATATAAACACTGATATAGACGATATAAACACTGATATAGACGATATAAACACTGATATAAACACTGATAGACGATATAAACACTGATAGACGATATAAACACTGATATAGACGATATAAACACTGATATAAACGATATAAACACTGATATAAACGATATAAACACTGATATAAACGATATAAACACTGATATAAACGATATAAACACTGATATAAACGATATAAACACTGATATAAACACTGATATAAACGATATAAACACTGATATAAACGATATAAACACTGATATAAACGATATAAACACTGATATAAACGATATAAACACTGATATAAACGATATAAACACTGATATAAGCACTGATAGACGATATAAACACTGATAGACGATATAAACACTGATATAAACGATATAAACACTGATATAAACGATATAAACACTGATATAAACGATATAAACACTGATATAAACGATATAAACACTGATATAAACGATATAAACACTGATATAAACGATATAAACACTGATATAAGCACTGATATAAACGATATAAATACTGATACAAACAATATAAACACTAATATAAACGATATAAACACTGATAGACGATATAAACACTGATATAAACGATATAAACACTGATATAAACGATATAAACACTGATATAAACGATATAAACACTGATATAAACGATATAAACACTGATATAAACGATATAAACACTGATATAAACGATATAAACACTGATATAAACGATATAAACACTGATATAAACGATATAAACACTGATATAAACGATATAAACACTGATATAAACGATATAAACACTGATATAAACGATATAAACACTGATATAAACGATATAAACACTGATAAACGATATAAACACTGATATAAACGATATAAACACTGATATAAACGATATAAACACTGATATAAACGATATAAACACTGATATAAACGATATAAACACTGATATAAACGATATAAACACTGATATAAGCACTGATAGACGATATAAACACTGATAGACGATATAAACACTGATATAAACGATATAAACACTGATATAAACGATATAAACACTGATAAACGATATAAACACTGATATAAACGATATAAACACTGATATAAACGATATAAACACTGATATAAACGATATAAACACTGATATAAACGATATAAACACTGATATAAACGATATAAACACTGATATAAGCACTGATAGACGATATAAACACTGATAGACGATATAAACACTGATATAAACGATATAAACACTGATATAAACGATATAAACACTGATATAAACGATATAAACACTGATATAAACGATATAAACACTGATATAAACGATATAAACACTGATATAAGCACTGATAGACGATATAAACACTGATAGACGATATAAACACTGATATAAACGATATAAACACTGATATAAACGATATAAACACTGATATAAACGATATAAACACTGATATAAACGATATAAACACTGATACCTGTTTAACTCCACATCAATTCTCAACAACTGTCAGTATTCACGGTAATACCGGATACATTTTGAAGGTGAACCGGAAGTTACTTTCAACAGTTTATAACCGGAAGCACTTCCTTTGTATAATTATTTTTTTTTATAAAATCACCAAGGTGAATCTGGTTAAAACATGATTTTTACACTTACATTTTAAACACTAAATACATGCTCGCTAAATTAATAAAAGTGCTAATAAACGTGATAAAAAAAAGCTTATTCGCTGCGTGCTGATATGATTAGATCAGTGAACGGTACTCATTATGATTGACGTTGAGTTTAGCAAATTATAAATGAGCAGAAGACCACGTCAGCCAATAGAATTCGGTTTCTGGGTTTAAGGGCGGGGTTTCGTGGCGGAAGCTCGGCTCAGGTCTCAGCGGAATAAACAGTTTGTGTGAGTTGTCCATCAGACACCGGGGTATTAACACAGGGGTATAAACACAGGGTATTAACGCAGGCTATAAACATGTATAACGTGTTAAACAGTGTGATTAGACAGACCGCGCGGGCAGTCAGCAGGATCTCTGCGCGCTCCATGTGTTCATCAACCTCAGAAGAAGTGCTGAAGAACCTGGATGTCCTGGTGAAGAAGGACAAAGTGGTGGTGTTCATGAAGGGGACTCCGGGGCAGCCTATGTGTGGCTTCAGTAACGCCGTGGTGCAGATACTCAGGATGCACGGAGTGGAGGAGTACACTGCTTATAACGTGTTAGATAACCAGGAGCTCAGACAAGGTTAATACACACACACACACACATACACAGTACACTGCTTATAACGTGTTAGATAACCAGGAGCTCAGACAAGGTTAATACACACACACACACATACACAGTACACTGCTTATAACGTGTTAGATAACCAGGAGCTCAGACAAGGTTAATACACACACACACACATACACAGTACACTTCTTATAACGTGTTAGATAACCAGGAGCTCAGACAAGGTTAATACACACACACACATACACAGTACACTGCTTATAACGTGTTAGATAACCAGGAGCTCAGACAAGGTTAATACACACACACACACACACACACACACACAGTACACTGCTTATAACGTGTTAGATAACCAGGAGCTCAGACAAGGTTAATACACACACACACACACATACACAGTACACTGCTTATAACGTGTTAGATAACCAGGAGCTCAGACAAGGTTAATACACACACACACACATACACAGTACACTGCTTATAACGTGTTAGATAACCAGGAGCTCAGACAAGGTTAATACACACACACACACATACACAGTACACTTCTTATAACGTGTTAGATAACCAGGAGCTCAGACAAGGTTAATACACACACACACATACACAGTACACTGCTTATAACGTGTTAGATAACCAGGAGCTCAGACAAGGTTAATACACACACACACACACACACACACACAGTACACTGCTTATAACGTGTTAGATAACCAGGAGCTCAGACAAGGTTAATGTACACACACATACACACAATACACAGGCATGTTACTGGTAATTTACAATGATCTTACTGGTAATTAGTTGTGATCATTTGTAGATCATTCAACTCCCCAATCCAACCGTCAATCATGTTAGACTTCAGAGTTAATTTACTGGTCTGCGCTTTATATTTGTGAGAAAAGAGATTCGGTCCCTGCTCAGAACAACAGAGGATCATTTCCTCAATCAGTGACATTGTGAAGCCAGGACATGATTATGTTATTACGACTTCATTCTGTTCTAATTACTACACAATTCAACACCGTTTGTTTTTCATATATCAAATATCAGTTAATGGTGTAAATATAAAGGTCTGGAACCCAATCAGACTCCACAAATCAGACGTGTGATGTGTGTGTGTGTGCGAGTCTGTCTGTGTGTGTGTGCGTGTGTGTGCGAGTCTCTGTGTGTGTGTGTGCGAGTGTGTGTGTGTGCGGGAGTGTGTGTGTGTGTGCGGGAGTGTGTATGTGTGTGCGGGAGTGTGTGTGTGTGTGCGCGAGTGTGTGTGTGTGTGTCTGTGTGTGTGTGCGAGTCTGTGTGTGTGTGCGAGTCTGTGTGTGTGTGCGAGTCTGTGTGTGTGTGCGAGTCTGTGTGTGTGTGTGCGAGTCTGTGTGTGTGTGTGCGAGTGTGTGTGTGTGTGCGAGTGTGTGTGTGTGTGCGAGTGTGTGTGTGTGTGCGAGTGTGTGTGTGTGTGCGAGTGTGTGTGTGTGTGCGAGTGTGTGTGTGTGTGTGCGAGTGTGTGTGTGTGTGTGCGAGTCTGTGTGTGTGCGAGTCTGTGTGTGTGCGAGTCTGTGTGTGTGTGTGCGAGTCTGTGTGTGTGTGTGCGAGTCTGTGTGTGTGTGTGTGCGAGTCTGTGTGTGTGTGTGCGAGTCTGTGTGTGTGTGCGAGTCTGTGTGTGTGTGTGCGAGTCTGTGTGTGTGTGTGCGAGTCTGTGTGTGTGTGTGCGAGTCTGTGTGTGTGTGTGTGCGAGTCTGTGTGTGTGTGTGTGCGAGTCTGTGTGTGTGTGTGCGAGTCTGTGTGTGTGTGCGAGTCTGTGTGTGTGTGTGCGAGTCTGTGTGTGTGTGTGCGAGAGTCTGTGTGTGTGTGTGCGCGAGTCTGTGTGTGTGTGTGCGCGAGTCTGTGTGTGTGTGTGCGCGAGTCTGTGTGTGTGTGTGCGCGAGTCTGTGTGTGTGCGTGCGAGTCTGTGTGCGTGCGAGTCTGTGTGTGTGCGAGTCTGTGTGTGTCTGTGTGTGTGCGAGTCTGTGTGTGTCTGTGTGTGTGCGAGTCTGTGTGTGTCTTTGTGTGTGCGAGTCTGTGCGAGTCTGTGTGTGCGAGTCTGTGTGTGTGCGAGTCTGTGTGTGTGCGAGTCTGTGTGTGTGCGAGTCTGTGTGTGTGCGAGTCTGTGTGTGTGCGAGTCTGTGTGTGTGTGTGTGTGTGTGTGTGCGAGTCTGTGTGTGTGTGCGAGTCTGTGTGTGTGTGTTTGTGCAAGTCTGTGTGTGTGTGTTTGTGCGAGACTGTGTGTGTGTTTGTGCGAGTCTGTGTGTGTGTGTGTGTGAGTATGTGTCTGTGTGAGTATGTGTCTGTGTGTGTGCGAGTCTGTGTGTGTGCGAGTCTGTGCGAGTCTGTGTGTGTGTGCGAGTCTGTGTGTGTGTGTGTGTGTGCGAGTCTGTGTGTGTGTGTGTGCAAGTCTGTGTGTGTGCGAGTCTGTGTGTGTGTGTGTGCGAGTCTGTGTGTGTGTGTGCGAGTCTGTGTGTGTGTGTTTGTGCGAGTCTGTGTGTGTGTGTTTGTGCGAGTCTGTGTGTGTGTGTGTGTGCGAGTCTGTGTGTGTGTGTGTGTGAGTCTGTGTGTGTGTGTGTGTGAGTCTGTGTGTGTGTGTGTGTGAGTCTGTGTGTGTGTGTGCGAGTCTGTGTGTGTGTGTGCGAGTCTGTGTGTGTGTGTGTGCGAGTCTGTGTGTGTGTGTGCGAGTCTGTGTGTGTGTGTGCGAGTCTGTGTGTGTGTGTTTGTGCGAGTCTGTGTGTGTGTGTTTGTGCGAGTCTGTGTGTGAGTCTGTGTGTGTGTGTGTGTGTGTGTGTGAGTCTGTGTGTGTGTGTGCGAGTCTGTGTGTGTGTGAGTCTGTGTGTGTGTGTGTGCGAGTCTGTGTGTGTGTGTGCGAGTCTGTGTGTGTGTGTGTGTGTGTATGTGTGTGTGTGCGAGTCTGTGTGTGTGTGCGAGTCTGTGTGTGTGTGCGAGTCTGTGTGTGTGTATGTGTGTGTGTGCGAGTATGTGTGTGTGTGTGCGAGTCTGTGTGTGTGTGTGTGTATGTGTGTGTGTGCGAGTATGTGTGTGTGTGTGTGCGAGTCTGTGTGTGTGTGTGCGAGTCTGTGTGTGTGTGTGTGTGTGTGTATGTGTGTGTGTGCGAGTATGTGTGTGTGTGTGCGAGTCTGTGTGTGTGTCTGTGTGTGTGCGAGTCTGTGTGTGTGTCTGTGTGTGTGCGAGTCTGTGTGTGTGTGTGTGTGCGAGTCTGTGTGTGTGTGTGTGTGCGAGTCTGTGTGTGTGTGTGTGTGTGCGAGTCTGTGTGTGTGTGTGTGCGAGTCTGTGTGTGTGTGCGCGAGTCTGTGTGTGTCTGTGTGTGTGCGAGTCTGTGCGAGTCTGTGTGTGTGTGCGAGTCTGTGCGAGTCTGTGTGTGTGTGCGAGTCTGTGTGTGTGTGTGTGCGAGTCTGTGTGTGTGTGTGTGAGTCTGTGTGTGTGTGTGCGAGTCTGTGTGTGTGTGCGCGAGTCTGTGTGTGTGTGCGCGAGTCTGTGTGTGTGTGCGCGAGTCTGTGTGTGTGTGCGCGAGTCTGTGTGTGTGTGCGCGAGTCTGTGTGTCTGTGTGCGCGAGTCTGTGTGTCTGTGTGTGCGCGAGTCTGTGTGTGCGCGAGTCTGTGTGTGCGCGAGTCTGTGTGTGCGCGAGTCTGTGTGTGCGCGAGTCTGTGTGTGCGCGAGTCTGTGTGTGTCTGTGTGTGTCTGTGTGTGTCTGTGTGTGTTTGCGCGAGTGTCTGTCTGTGTGCGAGTCTGTCTGTGTGCGAGTCTGTCTGTGTGCGAGTCTGTCTGTGTGCGAGTCTGTCTGTGTGCGAGTCTGTCTGTGTGCTTGTGTGCGAGTCTGTCTGTGTGCGCGTGCGCGAGTGTCTGTGTGTGCGAGTCTGTGTGTGCGCGTGCGAGTGTGTGTGTCTGCGCGTGCGAGTGTCTGCGCGTGCGAGTGTCTGCGCGTGCGAGTGTGTGTGCGTGTGCGAGTGTGTGCGTGTGCGAGTGTGTGCGTGTGCGAGTGTGTGCGCGCGTGCGAGTCTGTGTGTGTGCGTGTGCGAGTCTGTGTGTGTGCGTGTGCGAGTCTGTGTGTGTGCGTGTGCGAGTCTGTGTGTGTGCGTGTGCGAGTCTGTGTGTGCGTGTGCGAGTCTGTGCGTGTGTGCGAGTCTGTCTGTGTGCTTGTGTGCGAGTCTGTCTGTGTGCGCGTGTGTGAGTGTCTGTGCGCGTGCGCGAGTGTCTGTGCGCGTGCGCGAGTGTCTGTGTGTGTGCGCGAGTGTCTGTGTGTGTGTGCGCGAGTGTCTGTGTGTGTGTGCGCGAGTGTCTGTGTGTGTGCGCGAGTGTCTGTGTGTGTGCGTGAGTGTCTGTGCGCGTGCGCGAGTGTCTGTGCGTGTGCGCGAGTGTCTGTGTGTGTGTGCGCGAGTGTCTGTGTGTGTGTGCGCGAGTGTCTGTGTGTGTGTGCGCGAGTGTCTGTGTGTGTGCGCGAGTGTCTGTGTGTGTGCGCGAGTGTCTGTCTGTGTGCGCGAGTGTCTGTCTGTGTGTGTGTTACAATACACTGATGTTGTGTTGTTTCAAAATACGACACAAACGTTTAAATGTAGGAAAAAAGCTTACTTGAGTGTTACAGACTTATGGTCTTACTTGTGGTACAGAAACACAACATCTGGGCTCCTATATTGTTGTTGTGTTCTCAGTCATGTTGTGAGTCAGATCCTTCTGGTCCTCACGTTCATGAGCTTCTGTAGAATGTGTTAATATTCAGGATCTTGTGGATTTGCACTGAGCTCTGGACTAATCTGACCACAGGTTGGAGGGCGTGGCCACGGCAAGTTTATCAGACACATACAGATGTGAAAGGGCGTTCACATTAACCCCTCACACACACACACACACACACACACACAATACAAAGCATTGTTCACATCATTCTACACTCTGTCCCTAACATCACACTACCATATCTCTGAAGGTCCATGATTAATAATATCATGAGTCTTAATTCACACACACACACGCACACACACACTGTAACTGTTCTTTATGTAATTATTGATTTGTATGTTGTGTGTCCTGCTGCAGGTGTGAAGTCCTTCTCCAACTGGCCCACGATTCCTCAGGTCTTCTTTAACGGAGAGTTTGTTGGTGGATGTGACATTTTACTGCAGATGCATCAGAGTGGAGACCTGGTGGAGGAACTGGAAAAACTGGGCATCAGATCAGCACTGCTCGACAAACAAACCCCCTCCAACTAGTGTGTGTTTCTGTGTGTGTGTACACAGTATCATAGTATCTTCATAAATCAGTCTATATCTGGGATTTTTATCATCTATAACACTGGTGTGTGTGTGTGTTCATGTTGTACAATTACTGGTGTGTGAGTGAGTGTGTGTATGAACTTTATCAATAAAATCTATTAAATTGCTTTGTATCTGCCTGATTTTAAATAAATTCTCCAAAAAGATCAATACAATTATTTATCTAAAATATGTCTGTAAATATTAAAATAGCCTGAACAAAAGTTTAAAATCTAAATGACATGTTTACCATTTTAATAATTATGAGTATATTAAAGTATTTATAGAAAATGTTTTGTTAAATTGTACAGCTCGTACATAAACGTAATCAAACCTCAGAATTTTTCAGCAAACTGCCTCAAAATCCGACCTGAGTCTTCTGCTGCCTCGAACCGTGACCTCTCCAGACTTCCTGAAATTCCAGATGGATCATGTAGGATTACTGTAACATGAACATGTTGTCACTAGTGTGTGTGTGTGTGTGTGTGTGTGTGTAGTGTAAGTGGCTGAAACAGAAAGTCTCTTGACACTGAGTATTGTGGAGGACGTGTTGTGTTGTTGTAGGAGATTTTCCCCCTCAGGGCCCAGTGCTTAAAGATTAACTTAATCTTTAAGTTAGAATTTATTAGTATTAAGTATTTATTAAAGAATAATTATTAAAAAATAAACTTTAAAAAAAATGTTGGGATGATTTTAGAGCCAAGTAACTTTCTTTTCATTCAAAGTTGGTGGGGTTTTGGCAAAAGTGCAATTTAAACAGTTTTGTCCACAGTTTGCTCTCAACAGCTCTAATGAATTAATTAAAGACCAAAATAATCAAACTGCAAAACTAACAGAGTCCATACAAGATAAAAAATATACAGAGCTTTTCTCTAGAACAAGGACTAAATTGGCTGAAATTCTATGTGTTAAGGCACAGGGGACTCTGGTCCGGACCAGGTTCCAATATGTAGATCAGATGGACACGCCATCTAAATATTTTTTCAGCTTAGAAAAGAAAAACAAGCACAAAGAAATAATTCATGCCCTACCTTCTAATATTGTGGCAATTTTGTTTACTACTGGGGAAATAAGGAAGAGAGCAGTTTGTTTTTATGAACAGCTGTAAGTTTGTTTTTATGAACAGCTCTACAGAAGTAAACTCAGACTAGAACACAATCAGGATAGTGTCGTCTTCAAGAACTTACTGCAGGTACCTGAAGAAGCTAATGTAGAACTCTCAGGTGCACTGATCCTAGAGGAACAGGAGCCCTTCAGGGTATGGAGTCAGGGAAAGCACCAGGGATTGATGGTCTTCCTGTTGTATTCTATAAGTGTTTCTGGGAAGTACTAGGTGAGGATCTGCTGCTGGTAATTAATAACAGTTTGACTGAAGGAAAGCTACCACTGAGTTGTTGCACGGCAATCCTCACACTGCAAACCTGAATGTTGACATGAACAAACTGAATAAAGTAGTAAAATGTCTTTAGAAGTTCTACTAACTTAAAAATGTTGATGAAACTTATACATCTATAAATTTATAGATTCCAACTATATATATATGTATATATATGTATATATGTATATATACGTATATATATGTATATATATACGTATATATATATATATATATATATATATATATATATATATATATATATATATATATATATATATATACATATATATATATATATATGTATATATATATATATATATATATATATATATATATATATATATATATATATATATATACACATATATATACGAAATCTAGCCATGGGGGTCACAGTCCAGTGACTTCTGTGCCGGTCCCAAGCCCGGATAAATAGAGAGGGTTGCGTCAGGAAGGGCATCCGGCATAAAACATTGCCAAATCTAAACATGCGAATTGTCAGTAAGAATTTCATACCGGATCGGTCGAGGCCCGGGTTAACAACGACCGCCATCGGCGCCGTTGACCTACAGGGCGCCGGTGGAAATTGGGCTACTGTTGGTCGAAGAAATAGAGGAGGGAGGAGAGTGCACAGACAGAGAGAGAAGAGGAAAGGTAAGAGTGTAGGACTGAGAATAGGGACTCTGAATGTTGGTACTATGACAGGGAAAGGTAGAGAGCTGGCTGATATGATGGAGAGAAGGAAGGTGGATATACTGTGTGTACAGGAGACCAAGTGGAAGGGTAGCAAGGCTCGTAGTATAGGAGCAGGATTCAAGCTGTTTTATTATGGTGTGGATAGTAAGAGAAATGGGGTAGGTGTGGTCCTGAAGGAGGAGTTTGTGAGGAATGTTCTGGAGGTGAAGAGAGTGTCAGACAGGGTGATGAGTCTGAAGTTAGAGATTGAAGGGGTGATGTTGAATGTTGTTAGTGGTTATGCCCCGCAGGTAGGTTGTGAGTTAGAGGAGAAAGAGAGATTCTGGTGTGAATTCGATGAGGTGATTGAGAGTATTCCCAAGGGTGAGAGAGTGGTGATAGGAGCGGATTTTAATGGACATGTTGGTGAGGGGAACACAGGTGATGAGGAAGTGATGGGCAAGTTTGGAGTTAAGGAAAGGAACCTTGAAGGACAGATGGTAGTAGACTTTGCTAAGAGGATGGACATGGCTGTGGTTAACACTTATTTTCAGAAGAGGGAGGAACATAGAGTGACTTACAAGAGTGGAGGTAGGAGAACACAGGTAGACTACATCCTTTGTAGAAGAGGCAATCTGAAAGAGATTAGTGACTGTAAAGTGGTAGTGGGAGAGAGTGTAGCCAGACAGCATAGGATGGTGGTGTGTAGGATGACTCTGATGGTCTGTAAGAGGAAGAGGTCAAAGATAGAGAAGAAAACTAAGTGGTGGAAGCTGAGAAAGGAGGAATGTTGTGAGGAATTTAGACAGAAGTTGAGGCAGGCTCTGGGTGGTCAGGTAGTGCTGCCGGATGACTGGGAAACTACAGCAGAAGTGATCAGGGAGACAGGGAGAAAGGTGCTGGGTGTGTCATCTGGAAGGAGGAAAGAAGATAAGGAGACTTGGTGGTGGAATGAGGAAGTTCAGGATAGTATCCAGAGGAAGAGATTAGCCAAGAAGAAGTGGGATATGGACAGGACTGAAGAGAATAGACAGGAATACAAGGAGTTACAGCGCAGAGTGAAGAGGGAAGTGTCTAAGGCCAAGCAGAAGGCATATGACGAGTTGTACACTAGGTTAGACACTAGAGAAGGAGAGAAGGACTTGTACAGGTTAGCTAGACAGAGGGATCGAGATGGGAAGGATGTGCAGCAAGTTAGAATTATTAAGGATAGAGATGGAAGGGTGCTCACAAGTGAGGAGAGTGTACAGAGGAGATGGAAGGAATACTTTGAGGAGCTGATGAATGAGGAAAATCAGAGGGAAAAAAGAGTAGAAGGGGTGAACTCTGTGGAACAGGAAGTAGATAAGATTAGAAAGGATGAAGTCAGGAAGGCTTTGAAGAGGATGAAAAGTGGAAAGGCAGTTGGTCCTGACGACATCCCGGTAGAGGTCTGGAAGTGTCTAGGAGAGGCAGCAGTGGAATTTTTAACTAGTTTGTTCAACAGGGTTTTAGAAAGTGAGAGGATGCCTGAGGAATGGAGAAGGAGTGTGTTAGTGCCGATCTTTAAGAATAAGGGTGACGTGCAGAGTTGCAGCAACTATAGGGGGATAAAGTTGATGAGCCATACAATGAAGTTGTGGGAAAGAGTAGTGGAAGCTAGGTTAAGGAAGGTGGTGAAAATTTGTGAGCAGCAGTATGGCTTCATGCCGAGAAAGAGCACAACAGATGCAATTTTTGCTCTGAGAATGTTGATGGAGAAGTATAGGGATGGTCAGAGGGAGTTGCACTGTGTGTTTGTAGACTTAGAGAAAGCGTATGACAGGGTGCCAAGAGAAGAGCTGTGGTACTGTATGAGGAAGTCAGGAGTAGCAGAGAAGTATGTCAGAGTGGTGCAGGACATGTATGAGAGGAGCAGGACAGTGGTGAGGTGTGCTGTAGGTCAGACAGAGGAGTTTACAGTGGAGGTGGGACTGCATCAGGGATCGGCTCTGAGCCCCTTCCTGTTTGCTATAGTGATGGACCAGTTGTCAGAGGAGGTCAGACAGGAGTCTCCTTGGACGATGATGTTTGCAGATGACATTGTGATCTGTAGTGAGAGCAGGGAGCAGGTGGAGGAAAACCTGGAGAGGTGGAGGTTTGCACTGGAGAGAAGAGGAATGAAAGTCAGTCGTAGTAAGACTGAGTACATGTGTGTGAATGAACGGGAGGGAAGTGGAACAGTAAGGTTACAGGGTGAAGAGGTGAAGAAGGTACAGGAGTTTAAGTACTTGGGGTCAACAGTCCAGAGTAATGGAGAGAGTGGGAAAGAAGTAAAGAAGCGAGTGCAGGCAGGTTGGAGTGGGTGGAGAAAGGTGTCAGGAGTTCTGTGTGATAGGAAAGTGTCAGCAAGAATCAAGGGGAAGGTGTACAGGACAGTGGTGAGACCGGCCATGCTGTATGGTTTAGAGACAGTGTCACTGAAGAAGAGACAGGAGTCGGAGCTAGAGGTAGCCGAACTGAAGATGTTGAGGTTTTCTTTGGGAGTGACAAGATTGGACAGGATTAGGAACGAGTACATCAGAGGGACAGCCCATGTTGGACGTTTGGGGGACAAAGTTAGGGAGGCAAGATTAAGATGGTTTGGACATGTTCAGAGGAGGGAGAGTGAGTATATTGGTAGGAGAATGTTGGACATGGAGCTGCCAGGCAGGAGGCAAAGAGGAAGGCCAAAGAGGAGGTATATGGATGTAATGAATGAGGATTTGAAGCTAGTGGGTGCAAGTGTTGAGGATGCAGAAGATAGGGATAGGTGGAGAGAGATGATTCGCTGTGGCGACCCCTGAAGGGAAAAGCCGAAAGAAGAAGAAGAAGATACACATATATATACGTATATATATATATATATATATATATATATATATATATATATATATATATATATATATATGTTGGCATACACAGAACAGATAAAATTTAGTTAGATTAGTATCAAGTAAAAGGTGGTGCAACACAGTGGCACTTAGTTTAAGTTTTAAATTCATAACGGTTGAGCTACTAGAGAGTTTTTGCACGAGAGCTGCACCAACTTGCCGTAGCCAATTCGTGTCCATACAGGCCAAACATGAAATGGCATATGAGGATTTATATAGTTAAATCTCGAAATTCATCACACACAGGTAAACTTATTTGTGTCGATGCTGTGTCAGCCTTGCCACCGAAAGCAGGCAGCTAATTTTAATGTTAAGTTCATGTACATCTCATCTTTCTCAAACTAGCTTGCTTCAATTAACTGGTTAAAATTAATTGTGTGGAGCCGTTATGTAACAAATAGTATTTTTTTTTAGGGATGGAACAATTGCTGGCTTCATAATAAGCCACTGTTAAAATTCCCACGGGAGATTGATCAGTTAGCCGGAGGTCTCAGCATGCACATACCTGCAAACTCACAAGAGGTGAAAAAGGTGACAAGGTTCGAAATATACACCGCGCAGTACTGCACGCACAGTCAGAGCTGGATGCGTTTATCTATAATGTTAATCGCCGCAAAGACGGCAACCAAAAGCAGTGAAATTTCACTATTCTTATTACCAGAGTTGTCATAAAATATATAATATAAAACTCTTCTTATTTTAAATTTTCACTGAAGGCTAAAACCCCTAAAGATGAAATCCTAAAACCGCCCCTGCTTGGAACCTTAATAAATTGATGAATACAAATATATAAGACGCGAGGATGATTGAGACGTGAGGCGTTATCTGCTTACTAGTGCTTCACACTCCAGTCCAGTTGGTGGCTGTGAATGCACCAAAAGTTGGTTTGCCATCCGCCATAAAAAGTCATTAAAAGTAGAGACGCGAGGCATCAGCTTGATAGATGGTTTACTACGCCGCGTCCAAAACCGCCGCCTAAGCACTACTTCGCCTAATTATTGGATGGAAGTAAGCGGTTTCGGACGCAGCTTAAAAAATTTTCCTCCTGCACAAGCTCTTTGTTTGTCTGATCTTCAGACCATCAGGTGTTAAATCATGCACGCAATCCCTTGTTGTTAGCATTTTAAGCATAAAATCCTGTATTGCCCCTAATGACGATAGGTGTGTATTTGCTGACAGGTTGCCATTTACGGTTTGATCTATATTTGTGTTTTTGATTTATTAAGTATGTTAAGTTAAAATTTAGGCTGCTAAATTTATGTTGTGGATAATTCTGATGGTGGTGTAAACTAGAACATTTTTTTCTCTTTTAAGCTCCTGCCTCCAGTATGACCAGGCAGTGTACGTTGTGTTAGGACGTGAGCAGCAGTACATTGCAGTCAGGAACTTCTGACATTCAAGTGCTATCTATGCAATTTTCAGCAAACTTTTCTGAGTCTGTAGTCCTCAGTCACCTGAGAATACACTTGAAAAAGCATGAAACTGTAGCATGTCCTTACAAAGATTGCACCGATGCAACAAATGTGTACTCTTTATTCAATTCCCATAAAAGTCAGTTTTGGTTCAGACATTAGGCAAGACGTTTTTAATTACCAAGCCACTAGCTCTGTTGTCACGGGTGATTTGCTCGAAGAGTGTATGAGTCAGAGCACAGAAACTGAGGATGATGGCCATTGTGATACTTTGCAGCTTAATATGAATAGCTTCTTTATTTCTTAAGGTGCAGGCTATTTTGCATTTTGTATTTTGTCAGACACAGCTACACAAGAAATAGTGGACCACTTCAATCAGGTTTTCTCTTTATCTCAGCCTTTGATCAGGGAGGCTGTAAATGATACATTGCAGAGATATGGTTACAATATTACAGATTCAATGCTTAATGAAGTTGTTAGTGCTGTCATGGACTCGAATGTTCTACTAAGGACAACTACTGCACATTGGTATTGCCGATAGAATACAGCATAGAGTTATCACGTCATACTACTGTTTATGTTCCAATCCTTCAAATGAACCAGGACTTATTTAAAAACAAGACCTTAACAAGAACCAGAGAACTAAACTCTGAGCCTGGTCATTATATGTCTTATTATGTGTTTCATTATATGTCTTATATGGATTTAAACTCGAAGCAGGTGAAAACCTGGCCAGCAGGAGCCACCTCTGCTCTTCAGGACTGCTTTGGGTGCATCTTCAGGGAGGCTGCAACCAACAACAACTCCATTAACTTGGAGGAGTACATGGCATCAGTGACCAGCTACATCAGCAAGTGCATTGATGACGTTACCATCTCTAAGACCATCACCACACACTCCAACCAGAAGCCGTGGATGACTGCTAAAGTGCATGCGCTGCTGAAGACTGGAGACCTAGACTTCAGAACAGAGGACAGGGTGGCCCTAAGAACAGCAAGGGCCAAACTGTCCCGAGCCATCAGAGAGGCAAAGTGTGCATATGCCTAGACAATCCACAGCCACTTCCAGGACAGCAGAGAGACCCGGCGCATGTGGCAGGGCATAGAGGCGATCACAAACTTCAAAACAAACCCCCCCCCGACAATCAGGTACTCTGTCTATCCACGGCCGACGTGAGGAGAACTCTATGCAGTTAATCCACTCTATGAGTTAATCCACGGAAGGCTGTTGGACCAAACATTCCTGGCAGCGTGTTAAGGGAATGTGCAGAACAGTTAGTGTATGTCTTCACTGACATCTTCAACATTTTCCTGAGCCTCGCCATTGTTCCTATGTGCCTCAAGACAACCACCATTGACCCCGTACCAAAGAAGTCTACAATGTCCTGCCTCAATGACTACCGTCCCGTTGCACTCACACCCACAATTATGAAGTTCTTCGAGAAGCTCGGCTTGAGGCACATCAAGACCCAGTTACAGTACCACCCTCATGTTGCCATGGCCCTTCATTTAGCCCTCACCCACCTGGTCAATAAAGACACTTATGCACGAATGCTGTTCATAGTCTTTAGTTCAGTATTCAACACAATCATCTCTCAGCACCTGATTGAGAAGCTGAACCTGCTGGGACTGAACACCTCCCTCTACAACTGGATCCTGGACTTCCTGACTGGGAGACCTCAGTCAGTCCGGATCGGGAACAGCATCTCCAGCACCAACACACTGAGCACTGGAGCCCCTCAGGGCTGCATGCTCAATCCACCTTGCTGACTCACGACTGTGCAGCAATGCACAGATCGAACCATGTTATCAAGTTCAGCGATGACACGACCGTGGTGGTTCTCATCAGGATGAATGACGAGTCAGCATACAAAGAGGAGGGACAACAGCTAACTTGGAATCAGAATCAGAATCAGGTTTATTAGCCAAGTGTGTTGACACACACATGGAATTTGGTTTCAGCTGTTTGTGAATCTCAAAAGTACAGATGTAAATAACATTATACTATACAAGACAAGTTAATACAGACTATACAAGACAATGCAGATGTGATACAATATACAGTAGACAGTATGAGTATTAAATATGAATATAGAATATGATCAGTTATGTACATAAAGTGTGGGAGTGTAAATAACAATATTGTGTAATATTATGCTTTTGTATAATATATATATATATATATCCGGATGATGTGATGACTGACAGTCCTGATATTGCAGTACTTAAAGATATGAAACGGAGAATATAATTATGGTGAGTTGTTAATCAGGGTGATTGTCTTGGGAAAGAAACTGTTTTAGGGCTGTGCAATATGGACAAAATAATCATATTGCGATTTTATGAATGAATATTGCGATTGCGATTTTATTTGCTATTTTGTTCTTGGGTAGTATCATCCTCATAATGTTTGTTGATGTAGTTCAGAATTTTTGATTTTATAGTCTTTGTCAAGTCAGTATCTTCATCCTCAACTGCAAGAATCTTGGTGTTCAGCAGGTGAAGAACCGGTTTCACATACGACACACTGATGTAGTTCTTCCTGGGCTTCGGCTAACATCTTTTTTTTCCAGCTGTGGGAAAAATGTCCCACTAGCTTTTTGCACAAGCCGTTGGCGCGGGAAATGCGAGGTTCATCCTTGATTGCAATTTCTAAAAAATAAAAAATTGCAAAACATGACGAATGTGTATTTCATTCATTTAAATATAAAATTATTGAGTAACACTTTACAATAAGGTGCTATTTGTTAACAACTAGATAATACATTAGCTAAAATGAACTGACAATGAACAATACTAATATAGTATTAATGGTAGTTCATGTTAATTTTAGCATTTATTAATACATTATTAAAATCAAACATTGTCATTGTTAACATTAGTTAATGCACCATGAACTAACATGAATAGCTGTATTGACATGAACTAATATTAACAAGAATGAATAAATGCTGGAAAAAATTGTTTATTGTTAGCTAATGGATTAGTATTTGTGGCGACATATATGCAAATTCATTCTCCACCAGTAGGAGGCGCTTAGAGTGGGACAGAGAGCTTTGTCCTTGGTAACGCTGTATACAAAACAACGCTCGGCTGCTTTATCAGGCATTACATGCAAAATAAAAAGAAAATGACATCCAAAATTTCTGAGGACAGTCGGTTTTCTTCAGAAATAACTCCACAAATAATTCAATGTAAGGAAAACACTGCAATTTACTACTGTTAACAAATAGTACCTTATTGTAAAGTTTTACCAACTATGGTACAAGTTGAAAATACTATTACAAAACATAATATGTTTTCATATTAAATATCTTTGCGCAATTTGTTTATTAATAAAAAAAGTATGCACTACAAAGTGCCCTAATGTAAAGTATACATTACTTAATATAAAGTAGAATAAATATATAATAAGAAAAAATGTATGTAATAGAATGTATGTAAAAATGTATGTAATGTATAAATGTAAAAAATGTATAATAAAATCTTACTTAAGAATTGCCAAATGCAGTCTGTGTCCGAAGCACTGCAAACGTGTCCAGTTGTTCAAAGTGACAGCCTTCACTATATTAGTTCCATTGTCTGTGTTGATAGACACTTGTTGCTCTTCCCATGTTGCTAAAGCTTCTTTTAACCCTTCAGATATATTTTCTCCAGTGTGATTTCTGGGAAGAATGCTGTTTGCAAACATCGACTTTTCATTTCAAAGTTGTCTTTAATATAGTGGACTGTTAAACTCATGTACGGCTCCATCGTTCTGCTGGACCACATATCTGTGGTCGTGGCGTAGTATTTCACCTGCTTGAGCTCGTATTCAACGCCCACCTTACATTTCTCATACATTTCGGGAATAGCAAATCGTGTGAAATGAGTTTGAGATGGCAGCTGGTATCTTTTGTCGAGTGTTTGTATTAGTCTTCGGAAGCCGTCTTTACTGACGATGTGCGCAGGCATCATAGCTTTGCATATATGATAGGTGACCGCGTCGGTAATTTCTTTGTGCCGTTTTGATCCCTTCTCATAAGGCATGGCGCTTGCAAATGCTTGAATGCTTAAATTGCGATTTTTTAGCGTTTGCGATTAATTGCACAGCCCTAAACTGTTCCTGCGTCTGGCCTGTCTCTGTCTCTGACAACCTGTCTCTGAATGTTGATAAAACCAAAGAGATGTTTGTTGATTTCAGGAGAGCACAGAGCGACCACTCTCAAGTGAACATTGACGGATCATCTGTAGAGATCGTCAAGAACACCAAATTTCTTGTTGTCACTACTTGTAGGTAGAAAAGTACCAGAGTGTGATGCTGCATGGGCAGTTGTGATGGAATTAAAAGAGGTGGTTGATTTAGTATCCATCATTTGCAGATGAAACATTGGACTATTTTGTTAGCAAAATTAGTGATCACAGACAGATATTGAAAGAGGCTTCTCCTGAATTTAGACTTCGCCATAAACATCACTATGTGAAGCATGCATTGTCCCAGTCTAGTGAGGTGCTTTGGGCCCCTAGTTCATGTTTGGACCATGCGATTGGAGACCAAACATTGTTTTTTTAAGAAAGTGATGCATGACTCACAAAACTTCAAAAATGTTTTGAAATAATTGGCAGTCAGACATCAACAAATGATGACTTATCACCTTGGTGCACCAATACTTTTCAAGGCAAAGACAACAGCATCCAGTGTTCAATCTGTTTTGGTGCCAGCTCTACCAGAAGTAGCTCAGGCTCACATTAAAGGACAAACAACTAGAGACACAGTGTACCACACTTCAAAGGTGACCATTGTTGGCACAGATTATGTTGGTGGAATGTTTGTATCAGTAGGAGCTAGTGGGGGACTCTCTAAATTTTACAAAATAGCACAGATCTACCTTCTGAATCAGAATGTTTTCTTTCTCTGTATTGATTATGACTCCTGGTCTGTAGAACATCTGCGGTCCTATGAACTGTCAGCCACACAGAAAAGCCTGTCAGTCCACCTGCACTCTGACTTCAGTGATACCTTTCTGCTCTCTTCATACAAGATAAATAGCTTGCTACTACTGACTACAAAGAGGTTTACACACGTGAAACAAAATTGAGGTGAAATTGTTGATTTATAAAGAATTTCTTACCAACAATCAGTTCATATTTTAAATATTGAATTTGGGATTGGAGGGGGGCACGGTGGCTTAGTGGTTAGCACGTTCGCCTCACACCTCCAGGGTCGGGGTTCGATTCCCGCCTCCACCTTGTGTGTGTGGAGTTTGCATGTTCTCCCCGTGCCTCGGGGTTTCCTCCGGGTACTCCGGTTTCCTCCCCCGGTCCAAAGACATGCATGGTAGGTTGATTGGCATCTCTGGAAAAATTGTCCCTAGTGTGTGATTGCGTGAGTGAATGAGTGTGTGTGTGCCCTGCGATGGGTTGGCACTCCATTAAGGGTGAATCCTGCCTTGATGCCCGATGACGCCTGAGATAGGCACAGGCTCCCCGTGACCCGAGGTAGTTCGGATAAGCGGTAGAAGATGAATGAATGAATGAATGAATTTGGGATTGGTTGATGCACAGCAGGTATATCATATATACTTCACAGCAATTTATAAATCTGGGCAACCCAAACTGGATATCCTTATACTTAAACAAGTATGTACGTGTTGGTTAGCATAAAATGTGTTTTCATTATACAGTAGCAATGGCATCCGAAGCCCCACAAAACACGATCCTAGGAGCCCGGAGAAACCCTGAGAGTGAACAATCTCATGCAAATATCAAAAGACCTAAGCATACAGAAGTCAAGTCAAGAAGCTTTTATTGTCATTACAACCATATCTTCGCTGTCGGGCGGAAACCTCATATATCTAAATTTTGTCAATTTCATATTTTTTCATATATCGATGCGTGGTCAGTCCCCACGTGGGTCTGTTATTTTTACAAGTTATTAACCAATCTAAAGTCTTGAAAATAGCTTGAGCGCAAATCTCATAACTCCATTGGACACTTCAACTGTCCACATCTTCCTCACTCCGCGGCATATTTCTCCTCAAGAAGAGTCGCAACGAATCAATCTTCTGAGGTAAATGTCTTCAAAACACTGGACTCAAAGAAAAAAAAAATCTTGATCCCTGCTAGTTCTGGTGCTCGTCTAAGGACAGGAATTTAGCGCAAGACAATCCACTGCAACGCGGACTAAACCCTGTGCACTGCAGATAAGGTACGGGGTTTTTTTAATTTCCTGAAAAATAACAGTTTTGGAGATACGAGGATTCTGCCTGACAGCGACGATATATAGCTGTTACAGTACACAGTGATATGAGACAACATTTCTCCAGGATCAGGGTGCTACAATTAAAACAAAGACAGTGCTATAAGGACTTAATAAGTTAGTATTAGATACATAAAGTGCATCTGTGTAACCTGGTGTACACAGTGCAGGACAAGACAAACAAGACAGACAAGATAGTGCAGGACAAAAGACAGTGCAGACAAAAAGTTACAAGACAATACAAATAAATACAAAAAAGACAATGAACAGAAACAGCACCGACCGACCAGTGTAAATACTATATGTAAATACTGTAAGTTCAGACAATATTGCGTGCAGTAATACTAGAATGAACACAGTTTCTTAGCAGCAGGTCCCTGAGATAATGTATAGGATTTGTGCAAAAACAGCAAACGACTGAAATATTGTACAGTATGTGCAAAATGACTGAAATGATTAGACAGTGTGTGCAAAACGACTGAAATATTGTACAGTATGTGCAAAATGACTGAAATGATTAGACAGTGTGTGCAACTTTCTGCAACTTTCAGACTTTCTGCCCAACTTCCACCAAAGAGAGGATCATTCAAGTCTTGAACATCTGAGGCAGGCCATTGCTGACAAAGTAAAGAAGACTTAGAGCAACCTACCTTTAATCAGTAAGATTATGCAAACCAAATTTGCCTTGCGGCGACAAACCATAGTGATGCCCAGCCCACATGTTTAAAATCATGTTTGTTTTTTAACTGTGTCACAGTATTTACATGCCTGTAATCTTCTGGAATTACATAATGGTCATACACAGCATACCACTGTTCTTCATGCCCTTGCTGTGTATTTGCATGAGGAAGTCTCTGGATTTTTCAGAACATGTGTGGTAAGTATAGGTCCATTTTTGACTATGTGTCCCTCATTAGAAACATTCTTGAGGTCCCTAATCTGCTGACCTTTGACATTGGGTTGATCTCATTAGATCAAGAGAAGGCTTTTGACAAAGTAAAAACATCCATACCTGTGGAAAACGTTAGAAGCCTTTGGTTTATGCCAGGATTTTATAAACAACGTTAAGGCTCTTTACGGTGAAGTGGAGAGATTATTTTAAGTTCATGCTGGCTGATGCACTTCGTTCAAGGTCAATAAGGCGTAAGACAGGAATGTGCCCTATCTGGAATGTTGTACTCTCTTGCTAAAGAACCCCTTTTACAGCAGATAAGGGAAAATGTACATGGGCTTCATTTACCTAACTACGAGAATGCTATTTACTTGTACTTGTACTTGGGCAGCTATCCCAAACACCAGAGACCCTTTTCACAGCGTAACCCTACAGCCCAAACTGGAGGACTACACAGGGCCTTTCTTGGAAGCTGGAAAATCTATAGTTTTAGATCTCTCACATGCCACAGGAAACAGTTTGTATAAAGCTTGTGTCACATTTTTAATAGAAAGGTTTTAGATAAGAAAGTTGACACACCCTGGTGCCATGTACTGAGTATAAACACAAGTGTAAAAACAGAATGTAGATCGCTGTATAACCCACCAATAACCAAAAGGGCAGGAGACTTACAGTGGAGAGTTCTGCATGGGGCAGTTGCTGTTAATGCTTTTATTTCTGTTTTAAATCCTGAGGTTGGAACAAAATGTCCTTTTTGTTTAAACAGGGAAACTGTTTCATGACTTTTATTTTTGGTTTTAAGTTCATAAGAATGGCTTTACCTGTCAGCTGCTAAAATTTATCTTGGGTCAGGCAAAACTGGCCATCTATGTCAGCCGAAAAAAAAAAAAGAATAGATAAAACTCTAAGTCATGATGTTACTGCACTATTCAAAGCCTTTGTCAAGTGAAGAGTGTTGAGTGACTTCTGTTTTTATAAATCTGTTGATGATCTCACTTCCTTTCAGTCGAGTGCTCGGTTAATAAAGGGAAAGTCTCTCTCTCTCTCTCTCTCTCTCTCTCTCTCTCTCTCTCTCTCTCTTTCTCTCTC